>NC_053477.1:3729168-3891687 GCF_015227805.2 Hirundo rustica
GCTCGGGTGTCCTCCCCCCTGCCCCGGGGGACGCAGCTCCCACCCCAAAGCCGTGGGGACGGGGCAGCTCCTCGGTGCCAGCTGGGGACACCGCGGCGAGGACACGGGCTGGGGACGGGGTCGGAAAAGCCCGGGGTGACGAGGGCAGGGATGGCAGCGGGGCCGGGAAGGGTTAAACCCAGCGAGGGGACCCCCGACCCCATCCCCGCCGCCATGGGGTGACCTCCAGGTCCCCTCCTGGTCCCCTCCAGGTCCCCTCCAGCCCACCGAGTGACGCCTCGCGAGGTCGCAGCACCCGCTGGCGATGCGAGGAGCGGCCCCCTTCATCACAGCCCCACCTCGGGTGCGCCAACACCCCCTGCCCGAGCCCCCTCTCACCTCCTGGTCCCCCACGCACCGTCCCCGTGGCCGCCCAGGAGCCTCCAGCGCCGGCCCAGCCTCGCTCCCTCCCTCCCTCCCTCCCTCCCCGCGGCTCCCAGCACCAGCCTCCGCTCACAGATAAATATTTAACGCGCGGCCCGGGCCGGGATTAACAAAGGGCGAGTGTTTCCTGTTTGCTCAGCGCGCCGATGCCAGCCGGGAACGCGCGGCCGGCTCCAGGGATGCTCCCAGGGGCAGGGATGCGCCGGGAGCTCCCCCGGGGCCGAGCGCGGGGGTCCGGGAGCGGCGCTGAGGGGTTGGGGGCTCCCCAGTTTTGGTGGGAACACCCGGGCAAAGGGTCGGGAGAGCCAGAGCGTCCTTGGCCCGGGTGCGGCCGGGATGCATCCGGCGGCTGGGAGCGGGAACGGGGAGCACGTGGTGAGCGGAGCTCGAGGCGGAATTCCCTAAGGAAAAGCTGCCGTGCCTGGGAAAACGCCCTGGAGCGCTCCAGAGCTCGTCCCGAATCTCCGGCCGCCGCTCGGGAAGAGGGGGCGGATCCCAGGTGTGGAAAACACAGCACGTTCCGGGAGTGGAGGTGATGGGAGGGATCCCGTGAAACGTTCGGATCCATCCCCGAATTCTCCCTGCGCGGAGGGAACGAGGCCAGAAGCGACAGGGAAGGAGCCGGGTGGAGCAGGAGCTGGCACATCCCGTCCTGCCCCCGCCGGCACCGCGTTATTTACCCAGGGAAGGACGAGGAGCCCGGAGCTCTCCAAATCCAGCCGGGAGACGCCGTCAGGGCACTGCCCCAGCCCTGGAGAGGCTCAAAAATCCCCCAAATCCTCCCTTCTGCCAGCACAGGAACTCCCTTCACCCCCCAAAAAAAAACCACAGCAGAGCCCAGTGACTGTGTCAATTTTAAACTTTTTTTTTCTTTTTTTTTTTCCTCCTTAAAGATGACTCCGATTTACATCGAGACAGTTCTAACAAATTCATTCCTTGTTTCACAAAAAAAAAAAAAAAAGAAGAAATTATATTAAATAATTTCTGCCAATAAATAACATTTTCACCATTTTTTTTTCTCTCTCTCCTTTCAACGGAACTAAAAAAAAAAAAAAAAAAAAAAAGAAAAGAAAAAAAAAAAATAAAAAAAAAAAAAAAAAGCGAGAAATTAAAAGTAAAAATTAAAAAGGAGGCAGTCTCCAGGCAACGGGCGTACGATCCTTCAGCATCGAGAACCCTAAAATCACCCATCACTGCACCCCTGCAGGGCTTCAGGTCCTCCCTGGCCGAGCTTTGGTGGGATGTGCATCCCTGGCCAGGTGGGATCCGTGCCAGAGGCAGCCAGAGGGGTTCTCCCAATTCCCAAAATAAAGAAAACTCAGCTCGAACTCAACCCACCACCCGCCCCATTGCCGACTCCCCTCCTTGGACATGCACCTTGCTAGAACATGCAAAAAAAAAAAACCAAAAACCCAGGCTGCGGGGAGGTGGGGGCTGTCCCTGGATTTGGGGGCTGTCCCTGGATTTGGGGGCTCCCCACAATCCCGGGTGTCCAAGCTCCAGGTGGCAGCCGGGGAGGGGAAGGGACGGGCGGGAGCTGGGAGAGGAGGGACAGAGACAAGCCCAGCTCCGAGGAGGCGCTGGATTTGTGGGGGAAAAGGAGGAAAAAGGGGGAATTTGGGGGGTTCTGGATTGGTTTTTTTTGGTTTGCAGTGGTGGGGATCAGGGCAGGGAGTTTTGCTCCGAGATTGTCCCCAGAAGAGGGGAGGGGGGATCTCAGCTGGGGGCTGTGCCAGGGGAAGCCCAGCACGGAGAGGGGGCGTTAATTGAGGGGGTAATTAGCACCCAGAGCCCCAGCGCTGCTCCTCACCCCCTCGGGAAGTGCTTTAAAGGGAAAAAGGGACCTGGCAGTGCGACATCCACGTGTGCCAGTGTCACAGGGCCACGGGGGCAACCAGCACCCAGCTCCTGGCCACCACCTCTGGGCCTGGAACAACCAGCACCCAGCCCTTGGTCACCACCTCTGGGCCTGGGGCAACCAACACCCAGCTCCTGGCCACCACCTCTGGGCCTGGGGCAACCAACACCCAGCTCCTGGCCACCACCTCTGGGCCTGGGGCAACCAACACCCAGCTCCTGGCCACCACCTCTGGGGCTGGGGCAACCAACACCCAGCCCTTGGCCACCATCTCCAGGGCCAGGACAACCAACACCCATCTCCTGGCCACCACCTCTGGGGCTGGAACAACCAACACCCAGCTCCTGGCCACCACCTCTGGGGCTGGGGCAACCAACACCCATCCCTTGGTCACCACCTCTGGGCCTGGGGCAACCAGCACCCAGCCCTTGGTCACCATCTCCAGGCCCAGGACAACCAACATCCATCCCTTTCCCAGGGCTGGGACGCTGGGACGCTGCACTTCCAGGGTTGGGGGATCGGATCTGAGCCCCCAAAACCACGAAGCACGAAAGGATTTTGGGGAGGAGGAATCGGTGATGCCGAAGCAGAAGAAGAGGGTGTGGGGGGAACAAACTGCCGGCAAAACAAATCCCCCTCCGCGATGGGCCGGGCCCTGCTGACCCCCCAAAAACGCTGGGAACGCGGAGGGGGGGTGGTGCCAGGCTCGTGGGGTCCCGCAATTCCCATCCCGAATATCCCGACTGAAACCTGGCCGCTTGGGTGAGATCCCAGCCTGGGTCAGCACAACACGCCCGAACATGCACGGGCTCACCGCGCTCACAGGAGGCCCTGGAAGGACAAAGAAATACTCACAGACAAAAGGCAAATTTGGCCCCACTCCTCGGGCTGGGGGGGGGAAGAGAAGCTCGCTCCAAACATCTCGCACTTTTTTGCAAAGCGGTGGGCGTGTTTGAGAAAAAAAAAAAAAAGGGGGAGGAAAACACCAGAAAAAAAGGAAAAAAAAAAAAAAAAAAACGAGGGGAAAGCGGAGGCATGTGACTGCAAAGTGTGGAAACCCAGCGGTTCTGCTCACAGAATCCTAAACAGCCCCGTGGGATTAGGTGACGTGTGATCCTGACAATTCGAAAGCTTCCTGGGAAGTTGCTGTTCTCCTCTGGCGCCGGAATCGCCGAGGGAAGAGAGCAAGATCCAGGGAAAGCCTTGGCAAAGATCCCCTGGGAGAGGCTGGGCCCTGCTGCGGAGAGCACGGGAGGAAGGGAGAAGGGAAAGCTGGAGGGGGAGATCCAGACACGGCTCCCACCGACGGGAATCCCACAGATCCCCTCCCGGTTTTATGGGAAAGAACGCTCAGAGGCACAGAACGCTCAGCTCCCGTTCCAAAATCCCTGACAACACCCGGGGC
Source organism: Hirundo rustica (assembly GCF_015227805.2). Lineage (NCBI taxonomy): Eukaryota > Metazoa > Chordata > Aves > Passeriformes > Hirundinidae > Hirundo > Hirundo rustica. Next base: position 3,732,855 of record NC_053477.1, read on the forward strand.
TGTCCCCGGGGAACCCCCAGGACCCCCGTCCGGAGCACCCTGCCGAAATTCCTGCCAGATCCGCTCGGTTCTGCCTCCCAAGCCATCCCCGTCTCCCAGTCTGGGGGTCCGAGCCACATCTCCCAAAACCAGCAGCGCCTCATCCCATCCCATCCCATTATCCCATCCCATCCCATCCCATCCCATCCCATCCCATCCCATCCCATCCCATCCCATCCCATCCCATCCCATCCCATCCCATCCCATCCCAAACTTTTCTCAGCCAGCTCCTGCTCCAGCCGGGCAAAGGCTGAGCTGCCCCCGGCTCCTCTGGAGCAGCCACGGATGGGGAATTCCCAAAGCCACGCACAGCGGGGGACAGGGAGGTGACACTGGGGGGGATCAGATCCCCCACACCCCAAACTGCCCAGCGAGGGCTGCCCAGGAACAGGGAATGCGCTGGGCAGCCTGTGGCGCTGGGAGCTGCAGCCTCCGGGGCATAGATCACCCCCCTCTTCCTTCAAAATTCAGGCCCTGCAGCTTTCCCAAGGATCCAGCAGAGATAATTCCTGTGCTCTGAATCAGAGGGATCCCCAAGGGAATTCTGCCTGCACAAACTGCTCCGAGAGGAAGAGCCACAACGAGGGGCAGCACTTCCCCCACCTTCTCCCTGTTTTCCTTTGGGAATCCCTTGGGATCAAGCTGAATTCCTGAAGGAAAAGGTGCCGGTTATGGATGTTAACAACCCCGGAGCCCTTCGGAGCTACCCCTGGCTGCCACCTTGGAAAAGAGGGATGGATCCCAGCAATCTGCCTTCCAGGGAATTGGTTGCTAAAGCAGCAGCTTGCAGGCAGGCAAGAGGTGGAAGAGAACAACAGGAAAAATCCGGGAAGAAAACAGGTGTGAGAAGGAAAACCAACCCAACCGTATCCTGAAGGGAAGGACCTGCTTTGGAAAGCTCAGGAGAATTCCAAACTGTGCCAAAGCCAACGACCCAAGTTGCCTGGTTCGACTGATTTTTTGCGTTTTTAATCCAAGCCCTGCCCGGACAGAGGTTCGGCCTCTCGGGGAGGGCGGCTGGACAGAACAACATTCCCGGGATGGATGAGCTAGCAGTTGGATTGGTTTCTAACAAAAAAAAAAAAGAAAAAACAAAAGAAAAAAAATAAAAAAAAAAAGAAAAAAAAAGAAAAAAAAAAAAAAAAAAAAAAAGGACATTTTCATATAGATCTCGAACATAAATTAAAACAAAAAAAAAAAAAAAAAAAGAAAAAAGAATTAATTACAAAATGGTCGCTTTCTCACAGAACGGATGCGGACTGGATTTATGGACGTGCCTCCAGGTGACAGTCGCTTTCTCCCCCTGCCCCCACCCCCCCCCACTGCCCCAATCCCCCCCCAACCCCAAAAACCCCCGATAATAAATAAATAAAATCCATGAAGTCTCGGATCCCGTCGGGCCCTTCCCTTCCCCTGGCGTTCATTTCTTCCCCGTGCCGTTCTTGTCCGCGGAGTTGGAGGTCACCAGGTTGACGGGGCCGTCCGCGTGCAGCGAATCCTTGCGCGGGGGCATGCGCTCGTTGATGCGGTCCAGCCCCCGCGCCTCCTCGAAGCTGCGGATCTTGTGCTGCGGGGAGAAGCCTCGGATGGCTGCGGGGGGAGAGGGAGCACAGGGAGCAGCGGTCAGCAGCAGCCAGGGGTGGGTTTTTCCCCCTCCAGCACACGCCAGACACCGACGGGGACGGGTGGCGGGGACGGGAAGCGCCTGTCTGGATTTCTGGATTCGGGGGATTTTTCTTGGGGGTTTCGGCGTTGTCAGGTCGCCTTTGGGGAGCGGATGGTGGTGAAGTTTAGGATTTGGTTTGCTCCTTGAGAGGAGTTTGGGGTTTTTTTTGGTTGGTTTTTTTTGGGGGGGGGAGGTTTAGGATTTGTTCTGCTCGCTAAGAGCTTTTCACAGAATCGTGGAATGGTTTGGGTTGGGAGATTAAAATCATCCAGTTCCAGCCCCTGCCACAGACAGGGTTCCACTATCCCAGGTTCAACCCCTCCCAGCCTTGGACGTTTCCAGGGATGGGGCAGCCACGGCTTTTCTGGGAATTCCAGCCCGCCACCCTCACAGGGGAGAATTTCCTCCCGACATCCCAAACCTCCCCCTCTTTTAACAGAATAGGAGGAACTCGATCGACCAGACAAGTGCTTGCTGTCCCCAGGGAGTGAAATCTCAGGAAAATTTCAAAGCTGAAAAACACGACACTGAAAAAGTAACAATTAAAAAGAAAACTCCAAAAAAAAAAAAAAAAGGAAAAGAACAAGAAAAAAAAAAAAAAAAAAGGCAAAAAACCCAGAACGACAGAACAAAGACACCACCACAAGGCTCTGAACTCTGACACAAACCACACACTGCAACACCAGGAGAGGGAACAGCTAGTCCTTGGATCACAAAGGCAAAATTCTTGCATGACCAGGAGACACACGGGCAGATCTGGGAGGGATGAATCCCACTGAGGAATTTCATGTCCCTGTTCCATCACCGCGGGGACGAGCACGTCACCCTCGCCCTGATGACACGGACCAAATGCGAAACTCCTTTGTGCTACGGAGAATTTAAGGAAAAGGAGGCCGTGCCAGATCTTTTACGAGGACTTGGCTGGCTTACAAACAACTTCCTTTGGTAAGCAAAGCCTCTGCAGAGCTGCCTGGCCCCGCTCGGTATCGAGGAAAAATCCTCATGGATCTGTCATTCCTACACTCTCCAGGCAGAGAATTGCCTCTGCACCTTGGCCTACCTGTGGGGAAGGCAGGGAATTACACCAGCACCACAAAATCTTGATTTTTAAGGGTTTTGATGGTGCTGGCACATTGCAGGAGCTCAACCCCAAGGTCTTGAGCCGCCGGAGCAGGAACCGCTCCGGCAACTCCAAATAAACGGCGTTCCACCAAGGAATGAACCGTCCAAAAGCTGCAACAGCCTTGAACCAAACCCCTGGGCGGGTTTTTTTTTTCCCCCCCTTCCCAGCAGGGCCTCGTCCTCCCCCACTTCTGGTGATGCAAGAGTAAAAAGCTTCCGTTAAGGGCTGGTAAAGCTCTTTAAAATGAGCGCACGCACACACGGAGATGATTTGAGTCTCTCGCCGGGTTCTAGCCATACCTTCCCGTGCCTCTACCGCTTCTACTGTGGCTGCAATACAGAAGAACAGTGGCATGCAAAAATGAAGACAGGGAAAAAAAAAACCCAAAAAACAAACAAAAAAACAAAACAAAACAAAAAAACAGAACAGGGAAAAAAAAAAAAAAAAAAAAAAAAAGAAAACAAAAACAGAGTGACAGTGAGTGATCCGACATCATGGCTGCGACGCAGAGCCCGCGGCCCCCCAGCCCCGGTGGTGCCAAACGAGTGGCGAGAGGGGAGAAAGAGGTGACAGGAGGTGGAGAGGGAGCGGGGAAGGGGACTCCCGAGGGCTCAGGAGGAGTCTTCTTTCCTCTGGATTGGTCTGATGGAGGAACAGAGGAGGGCAGAGCGCGGGCTCCCCGCCGCGGGCTCCCCACGCAGGGACAAGCCGGGACCGAGGCGTGGATCTGCTCCCAGCTGGGCGGCTCCAGGCCGCCTTCAGATCGCGTGGAATTCACCCTCCACCACCACCACCTTGAGGGAAGGGATGCCAGGGGATGTTTTGGAGCGGTGGCAAGGAGAAGAGCAGCCTGTTTTCAAGCAGCAGGTACCGGGGCTGCTCCGCTCCCGGGTGCCTTTGAGTTGTAACAGAAAATCAGGCTCCAAATCCAGGCCGGCTTCAGCTCCAGCTCCTGAAAGCGTTACCAAGCAACAAGGCACCACAGAGCTGAGCGATGTCCCCCTTCCTAAATCTGCTGCAGAAACGTCCAGGGTTTGCCTCAACATCTGGGAGGAGGCCCTTCCCTTGAGCAGATTCCCTGGATTTTAGCCTCAGAACAGCAGCTTTTTTGCTTTGGACACAATGCAGAGGCCACGTGGTCCCTGGGAGGCCACGGAGGAAGGATGGAGCCGAGGCTGCACCGTTCTGCCCCAGATTCCGTGACTTTACTCAGCTGGTTTTGCCAAGCCCTGCTCTGAAAGGCTGGGGAGAGGCTCAGGAGGGCAGCGAGCTCCCCACTGCAGCCCTGTTTCCCTTTTTGGGGGGTGCACAGGCACCCCAAAAGGGGGGCACAGCCCCCTCTCCTCCTCACCCAGCAGACGGGGCTCCCATAAATTCACCGGGAGCGTGAAGGGATGTGCGAAACGGGAAAGGGTGGGAGGATGGGGAAAGGGGATGGGAGAAGGGGTCAGGATGGGGAAAGGGGATGGGAGAAGGGGTCAGGATGGGGAAAAGGGATGGGAGAAGGGGTCAGGATGGGGAAAAGGGGATGGGAGAAGGGGTCAGGATGGGGAAAAGGGGATGGGAGAATGGGTCAGGATGGGGAAAAGGGGATGGGAGAAGGGGTCAGGATGGGGAAAAGGGGATGGGAGAAGGGGTCAGGATGGGGAAAAAGGGATGGGAGAAGGGGTCAGGATGGGGAAAAAGGGATGGGAGAAGGGGTCAGGATGGGAAAAGGGGATGGGAGAAGGGGTCAGGATGGGGAAAAGGGGATGGGAGAAGGGGTCAGGATGGGGAAAAGGGGATGGGAGAAGGGGTCAGGATGGGGAAAAAGGAATGGGAAGAGGGGTCAGGATGGGGAAAGGGGATGGGAGAAGGGGTCAGGACAGGGAAGAGGGGGTGAGGAGGGCAGGAGAAGCCAGGAGCTGCTGAGGGGAGCGGGGGGAGCCTGCAGGCGGGGCGGGTAAGGCAGCAGCAGAGGCCCAGCTTGTTTGTTCTGTCCTGGGGAGAAGCTAATTTTGGGGGAAGGGAGAACCCTGGTACCCCTGAGAGAAGCCCCTGAGAGGGGAAGGTGCTGGAGAACGTCACAGCACGACCCTGTGCTGGGTCAGGGACAGAGCTGCTGCAACAGCCACCTTCCCACTCAGGCTCTGTTCCCAGAACTGGGGCGACGGGGGCTGTGACGGGTTTCTACTAAAAAAAAAAAAAAAAAAAAAAGAAAAAAAAAAAAAAGGGAAAAAATATCCATCCTCTTCTGTGGGCAGAGAAATCCATGAGTTTGGGAGCGATGCTGCATCCTCCCCGGGAGCAGGCAGCGATATCTGCACGTTTCTGACTGGTGAACGGTTTAATCCAGGCAAACCCCAGCCCGGGGAGAGCTGCAGGAAATCCCCGGTGCCCATGGGAAGGGGGAAGCTGGGGAGGTGCCAGGCTTCAAAGGCTGATGGCAGGGAAGGATTAAGATGCTGGATTACAGGATTCCCTCTGGGACAGCTCAATCCCCGAGCACGGGCCAACCTCCCCGCCCTGTGAGTGGGAAGGATCGGATCCTTCGCTCCCAGAGCTGCTGAGGGAGGCAGCAAATTCGGGAAGAAACCTCCCCAGCGACCTCAAAACCCGAGAGGAGAACTTTCCTGAAGCCCTGCTGGAGGAACCCGGTTCCTTTGGCTGAGCCTTCCTCTTGCTTGGGATTCGTGACTCGACAGGGGCAGGTCGGGAGGGGTTGGGCAGAACGAAGAACAAACAAGCAGCTGTGTCACTGCCACATTCACACAGAGGCCGTGTCACTGCCACATTCACACAGAGGCTGTCACACAGCAGCAGCACAGCGAGCCGAGGCAGAGGCTGAGCACCATGCAGCGTTAGAAGGGAAATCAAGGATAAAAAAAACTAAACACCTCGTTGCAGTAACGGACAATTAAGCGCTGAACATGCTCTAAAGGCAGGGTGCTGCGGCTTTTCCTCCTCCAGGGGACACCTCTGGCACCTCTCCCGCATCCCCACCTACACCTCTGCTTCCTCCTGCTTCGGGAATCCTTCCTCCCCACGGGCCCCAACCCTGGCTGGGGGTCCCCTGGCACCCTCCAGGCCGCCCGTGGGTGCTGCTCCAGGGGGTTTGGGGCAGGGGGAGCGCAGGGGTTCAGGGCTACTCACCGGTCTGCAGGGTCTGCCTCCCCCCCGAGAGCACTCCCAGGGGCAGGGTACCTGTGGGGGTCAGGCCTTTGAGGGTCAGCACGCTCTCGCTCTCCTCCCTGCGGGGAACAGCGGCGCCAGTCACACACCCAGCAGCGCACTGGGCTGTACTGGCGCGGGCAAGGCTGGTGTGGGAGTCACGGATCACGGCAAGCGCGGAGCCACGGGGGTCGGTAAGGTTGGGAAAAGACTTCTGAGGGCACCGAGTCGAAGCATCAACACTGTTCGGCACTACCCACGTAACCCATCCCTCAGGGATGGGGACTCCACCACAGCCCGGGCTTCCAACACTTGGCAGCCCTTTCCATGCAGGAATTTTCCATAATATCCAGCCTGAAGCTTCCCTGGTGCAGCCCGAGGCCGTTTCCTCCCATCTGTCACTTGTTATTTGGGAGAAAAGACCAAACCCCTACCTGGCTACAATTTTCTTTCAGGCAAATGTGTCCTGAAAGAGTCAGGAAAAACCACCTGTCTTAGGGAATTTCTCCCTAACCAGTGATCCCTCATCATCAAATTAAGCCCCAAATTACACCCAGTCCTCGAATTAAACTCAGTCTACAAATTATACCCAGTCCCCAAATTAAGCCCAGCGCCCAAATAAAAATCAGTCTCTAGTTTAAGCCTAGTCCCCAAATTACACTCAGTTCCCAATTTAAGCCCAGTCCCCAAGTTAAGCCCAGTCCCCAAGTTAAACCCAGTGCCCAAATTACACCCAGTATCCAAATTAAGCCCAGTCCCCAAATTACACTCAGTTCCCAATTTAAGCCCAGTCCCCAAGTTAAGCCCAGTCCCCAAGTTAAACCCAGTGCCCAAATTAAGCCCAGTGCCCAAATTACACCCAGTACCCAAATTACACTCAGTCCCCAAATTACACTCAGTCCCCAATTTAAGCCCAGTCCCCAAATTACACCCAGTGCCCAAATTACACCCAGTGCCCAAATTACACTCAGTCCCCAAATTACACTCAGTCCCCAGATTAAGCCCAGTCCCCAGATTAATCCCAGGCCCAGCCCATCCTCACCGAAGGACTGAGAAGACCCGTGCCATCTTCCCAATGGCTCTGATCTTATTCCTGATGATCTCCTTACGCACCGTTGTCCCACCTTAGGGAGAGAAAAGAGCAAACAGCAGCACGTTGGGGCTTCCCTGCTCTCCGGGGAACGTCAGGATGAAGCACCTGCCTGACTCCAGGAAAAGAAATCATGGTTTGTTTGGTCGTTTTTTTTTTTTTAAACAGAGTCACAGCTAGACCGGAGAGAGAACGGTGCTGGCAGGATGGCATCGGGATGGCATCGGGATGGCATCAGGATGGCACCAGGATGGCGGTGAGGAGGGGCAACACCGACAGAGATGGCACACGGAAACTCGAGAGGGCTAGAGAGAGTAGAACCACCAGGGGACGCGGATCTGGGGAGCGGGGCTGGCGCCGCACGGGACGGGGCACGAGTGACTCAGCCACGAGGACGCGGATCGCGAGGCAGGGCACGGAGGGATCCGATGGGCACCGCTGCGCTCGCCCGCGGGGGCACGCAAGCATCAGCTCGGGCATCCAAGGAGAGCAGGGAAGAGCCTGGGAAAGCTCTGCTCTGACCCCACACGGACACAACGGGACGAGGCGGGGAACTCCCCTTCCGCTCTGCGGACCCAACGGGAGAGAGAAACAAACGAACAAACAAACAGAACAACGGAAAAAAAAGAAAGCACGGAGGGGGAGCTGAAACCAAACGGAAGATTCAGGTGGAAAGAGGGAACGAATCCATCTCCTCTCAGCTGAGATTCCTCACGTGGCCCAGGACACATCAGGACAAGGGAAGCCAAACCCAGGGCTAACATGCACCATGGCTCAGCCATGCACTACGTGGCTGCGTTCGGAATCGGGTAGAAACGTGATCCCCGTTCCTCAGGGTTCCTGGAGGAACGCAGAAGGGTTAAAAAACACATGGAGCTTATGTTAAAACTGAAAGGGGATGAAGAGACTGCCCCACTAGTCAGCTCTGGAAATCCACTTCAAGGATCTGGTGGCACAGGCAGTGATAATTAAAGCTCGTAGCAAATTCTAGCTGGGTACCTTTCGGATAGCTTGAAATGTAGTGATCTTCAGGGAGAGGAGACACCAAGAAACAAGTAGATGGAGACAGAGATAGAAGAAACAAATTTAATTTTCATGGGAGGGAGGAAAGAAAAAAGAAAAAAGAAAAAAAAAAAAAAAAAAAGAAAAACCAAAAACCAAAAAACAAAACGGAAATGCAATGGGAGAAGCGGGTTAGAGTCTCCACATGGGGCCGAAGCAGCTCAGGCCCCACTTCTCGCTGCCCCCCTCAGCTTCCTCAGGTCACCATCTCGCTCCTGAGTCCCCCCAAAAATCCAAGCTGCTCATCAGCTCAGCCACTGATTTGTCCCCTTCATGCACAGCTTAAAACCAGGGCCAAACCCAGCGTTTTTGGGGAGGGGGTTGACACGAGAAACCGCTTGACAGACGAGCTCACTGCAACGGATGAGAGGACTGGGTGGATATTTTGGTGCAGGAAATTTTGAATTGGGGGGAAAAAAATAACCAGCAGCCTGTGTAAGGAGCAGGAAACCATTCCCAGAGTAGCTGGCAAGAAGTGTCTGTCGCAGTGAATGTCATTTAATTTTTCTGTGACTGAACAGCAAAGGAGGAGAAAAAAAAAAAACCAAAAAACCCAAAATAACGTTCCCTACCCAAAACTGCAAAGGTTGGGCAAAAAGGAACTGGAGACCCTGGAATCAAGTGCTGCTCAGGCATCAAACACCTTCCCCAGCCTCTCCCCCCGCTGCTCTCAGGTCCCAGCAGGGATATTTTACCTTCCAACGTCTCGTCGCCATCCGAAATCAGCTCGTCGTCGGAGCAGATGTTGAGGATGTTCACGAGCATCTCGGTGACTGCAAGAGGCACAGAGAGCCGGGTCAGAGAGGCCCGGGGGCACCCAGAGGGGTTTGGAGGATTTCAAGGTCGTCTGTGCCCTGCAAGTGGGAGCCTGAAGACACATTTATATTTTTTTTTAGGCGCAGCCTGCCGGTACCCGCAGCGGCGCCGGAGCAGACGACACACGCCGCGTCTTCTGCCAAGGAGGTGGATGCAGGCCAAGCACATCACAGAGGAACCAGACGTGGGCAAGGAGGTGCCAACATTCCTGCAGAACAGCCTGAGCTCCCTCAAGGCCCCCCCTCCCCAGCCTCACCCACCTGGCTTTGAGAAGGGACAAATTTGGGGAGCCGGGGGGGGGATTCGACCTTTGGTGCCTCAAAGTCAAAAATCCCCTCTGGAAGTCGTGAGCTCCGAGTGTACGAGGTTGGGATGGAATTTAAGCTCATCAGGAGAGGTAAAAATCCTTCTGGGGAAAAGCTGAGGCAAAGTCTTGGTCGTATTTTAAGCTGCCTCGCCTTCCTCAGAACGAAATAATCCTTGGATTGAAGTGAATGCTTCCTTTTTGGTGGGCCAGGAGCCAAGAGGAACTTAAAATTCTTCTGTTGCAAACCGAGAGAAATGTCTCCAAATTCTGAGGTGTGGCTACAGCACCCAGGATCAGCTCCTCCAGCAATGCAGAAGGAGCAAGGAAGGAGGGTTTTATCGGTGAAAGCTTTTCCAAACAGGTACCAACAGCTGTTTTTGCAAGGGTTTAACCCAGCAATGCAGATCTCCTTGAGCCTGAACTGCTCTCCCGTGCTACCTGGAGCTGCAACAATCCCCCAGCACCATGGGACAGGTTTGTGGCACCCAGGACATGAGGAGCAGCCCCTGGGAATCTGGAACAGAACCCCAGATCTCTCTTACCCTTTTCCCCTACGAAAGGCAAAGACCATGTGAAGACATCCATGAAGTTTGGAAGCCAGTAGGGGTGAGGGGAACAGTTGAACTGCCTGATGTTCATGACGTTGTTTTCGTATTTCAGTACAGCAGCTGGGGGAGAAAAGGGAAGAGAATAAATGTCCATGGGCACTTCCCACCTACAGAATCCTGGGATGGGCTGGCTTTGAAGGGATCTGAAGGATCAGCCAGTGCCATGGCAGGGACACCTCCCACTGATCCAGGGCGCTCCAACTTGGCCTTGGGCACTTCCAGGGATCCAGGGGCAGCCACAGCTCCTCTGGGAATTCCATCCCAGCCAAGAATTCCTTCCCAATATCCCACCTATCCCTGCCCCGTGGCAGTGGGAAGCCATTCCCTGTGTGCTGTCCCTCCATCCCTTGTCCCAGGTCCCTCTCCAGCTCTCCTGGAGCCCCTCTAGGCTCTGGCAGGAGCTCTGAGCTCTCCCTGGAGCCTTCCCCTCTTTCACCCCCAGCTCTCCCAGCCTTGCTCCCTCTGGAAGTTTTACCAGCGTTAAAAAACCTTCTACTACTCGTGTAGAACCAAGCCACCAAAACGACAAGGTTTAAGCCATAATTTTGTTTTGCTCAGCCTGCTCCTCAGCTTAGAACAAGTGAAGCTCGAACAGAGCCAAGATCCAAAGCGAGGGGTGTAAAAACCCCCACAGCTGCAGAAAACTCCACCACGGTGCCCACGGCTCAGGGGGCAGAGGGAAGTGGAAAGCTTTCCTACGCCACCAGCTTCTGTGGGATGGCAGCAGCCATCAGAAGGGCTCCGTTGTGCCGTGGCTGGGAATGAAAGCTTCATTCCAGGCCTTATGGCTGCACAGTTAATTGCCACAGTAACACATTAAGTCAAGCACTTGAGCTCAGCACACAAAAGCTCCCTTTCATTCCAGGCACAAGAATGCGACTGGAGGAGAGGGGTTTGTATCGAAAATAGTGCATTTTTTGTATCAAATCCAGTGTGGTGGCAGCTGGAGCAGGGCAGGGATGGTCCCTCTGTGCTGGGCACTGCGGGGGGACCCTGAGAGGCTGTGTCCAGCTCTGGGAGCCTCACTGAGGGGCTGGAGGGAATCCAGGGAAGGGAACGGAGATGGGGAAGGGGCTGGAGCTCCAGGAGGGGCTGAGGGAGCTGGGAAAGCTCCAGGAGGGGCTGAGGGAGCTGGGAAAGCTCCAGGAGAGGCTGAGGGAGCTGGGAAAGCTCCAGGAGGGGCTGAGGGAGCTGGGAAAGCTCCAGGAGGGGCTGAGGGAGCTGGGAAAGCTCCAGGAGGGGCTGAGGGAGCTGGGAAAGCTCCAGGAGGGGCTGAGGGAGCTGGGAAAGCTCCAGGAGGGGCTGAGGGAGCTGGGAAAGCTCCAGGAGGGGCTGAGGGAGCTGGGAAAGCTCCAGGAGGGGCTGAGGGAGCTGGGAAAGCTCCAGGAGGGGCTGAGGGAGCTGGGAAAGCTCCAGGAGGGGCTGAGGGAGCTGGGAAGGGGCTGAGCCTGGAGAAAAGGAGGCTCAGGTGGGACCTTGTGTCTCTGCACAGCTCCTGACAGGAGGGGACAGCCGGGGGGGTCGGGCTCTGCTCCCAGGGAACAGGGACAGGAGCAGAGGGAACGGCCTCAGGCTGGGCCAGGGGAGGCTCAGGGCGGACAGCAGCAGGAATTTCCCCATGGAAAGGGAGCTCAGGGATTGGAGCTGCCCAGGGAGGTTTGGATCCCCATCCCTGCAGGTGTCCAAGGAATTCCTGGATGTGGCACTCAGTGATGGGCTGGGATCAGGTACAGATCAGACTCAATGGCCTTGGAGCCCTTTTCCAACTAAAATCATCCTGTGATTTTGAGGAGGGCAGAGGGGGAGAGGGATTTCCTGACCCCCCAAAGAGCAGCAGAGCCGCAGCCTTACCCTTGTTGTTATAGACATCTAAGTAATTTGGTGCAGAGAAGATTGTGATTAACGAGGGAAAGCCCGTGGTCTGGCTCTTCCTGTACATTCGGTACCTGCAAAACAGGGCAGGAGTTAAACCCGGCCTAACCCAGGCCAAACCCTGCCCAGCCCAGCCCAAACCCTGCCCAGCCCCTGGGCTTACCCAGCATCCTGGGCTTCGTGAGCTCGGATTACGGATAACAAACTATTGTTCTGCAAAAATTCACACACTGCAGGATAACTGCAAAACAAAAAGGGAGGGGAACTCAGCAGGGAGCAAAGGAGAGCACAGAGCTCGGCTGCTCTTGGTTTCAGGGAGCAGCCACTTGCAGAAAACATCCAGTTTCTGTCCGGCACTCCAAAATATGTTCTATCATTCAAAAATTAATTGCGAAGGGTTCGGTTAAACCCTCCCTGTAAGCGGACTGTCAGCACAAATCCTTCTTTTTTTAGCAAGGAAAGATTATTTCCTAGAGATCCAGGTGCTGAAAGCCACTCGCAGGGCCAGTCCAGAGAAGCACCTCTGCTGTTTGAGACCCCAAATCTGCCAAGTAACTTATCCAAAAACAGCTCAGTATTCCAGCAGAAGAAAAGAACAAACGAGAATTTGCGCACTCAGCCCAGCGAGGAGAACGTCAGGCACGCTGCAAAGCCCCCCAGAGCGGCCTGAGCAGTGATTTCAGTGTGAGGCCACAGAAACGCCCCCGAAAACAAGCCCTCACCTGTAGAAATAGGAGCAGCCTCGGACGGTGTTGTGGGCAAAATGCTCCAGGGTTTTCTCGTTGCCGTAATCCTCCGAGGGATCCGACCACAGCAGGTCACACATCGGACCAAAGGCTGGAGGCTCCTTAAACCTGTCTAACTGGAGAGGGGACACAACATCAGCAGGAGCTGCGGCGCCAGGGATTCCCACCCTTCCAGCCCCGCATCCGAGCGGGAGCGAGGGGAGACGCTGCTGGAGCTGGCTTACTTTCCTAATGTCGTCTAGACACGTGATTTCTGGCGACAGGCCCCCGTGGACGCACAGGAATTGCTGGTTGAGGAGGGCAGCGAGAGGAAGACAGTCGAAGGTGTCCATGCACGCGTCGTACACTCGCTCCGAGTACTTGATTCGACCTGGGGAGGAGGAATGGGGTCAAAGCGCGGATCGAGACATTCAAGGAACACAGCTCCTGAAGGAGAGACGGGAGCTCAGAATCAAAATGGCCCACAGACCAAACTCTGCACTTCTGTGCTTGTGAAAACAGTGATCTGGAATCAAACCTTCACCTATGTGCTAGTGAAAATACTGATCTGGAATCAAACCTTCACCTAGGTGTTAGTGAAAATACTGATTGAGAATCAAACCTTCACCCATGTGTTAGTGAAAATACTGATTGAGAATCAAACCTTCACCTATGTGTTAGTGAAAATACTGATCTGGAATCAAACCTTCACTTATGTGTTAGTGAAAATACTGACTGAGAATCAAACCTTCACCTATGCGTTAGTGAAAATACTGATCTGGAATCAAACCTTCACCTATGCATTAGTGAAAATACTGATTGAGAATCAAACCTTCACTTATGTGTTAGTGAAAATACTGATTGAGAATCAAACCTTCACCTATGTGCTAGTGAAAATACTGATCTGGAATCAAACCTTCACCTATGTGTTAGTGAAAATACTGATCTAGAATCAAACCTTCACCTATGTGTTAGTGAAAATACTGATTGAGAATCAAACTTCACCCATGTGTTAGTGAAAATACTGATTTAGAATCAAACCTTCACCTATGTGTTAGTGAAAATACTGATTTAGAATCAAACCTTCACCTATGTGTTAGTGAAAATACTGATTGAGAATCAAACCTTCACCTATGTGTTAGTGAAAATACTGATTGAGAATCAAACCTTCACCTATGTGTTAGTGAAAATACTGATCTGGAATCAAACTTTGTACCTGCATATTTGTGAAAATACTGATTTGGGATCAAACTTCATATTTCTGTGCTTGTGAAAATACTGATTTGGAACCAAACTCTGCATTTCTGTGTTTGTGAAAATAGTGATCTGGAATCAAACTTTGCACCTGTGTATTTGTGAAAATACTGACTCAGAATCAAACTTTGCATTTCTGTGTTTGAGAAAATACGGATTTACAATCAAACCTTGCACCTGTGTGTTAGTGAAAATACTGATTTGGAATCAAACTCTGCACCTGTCCACTTGTGAAAATACCGATTTAGAATCAAACCTAAGATCTCTGTACTTGTGAAAATACTGACTTGGAATCAAACTTGTCTATTTGTGAAAATACTGATCCGGAATCAAACTCTGCACCTGTGTGTCAGTGAAAACACTGACTTGGAATCAAACTGCACCTGTCTACTTGTGAAAATACTGATTTAGAATCAAACCTCGCACCTGCCTATTCATGGAAATACTGCCTAGGAATCAAACTTTGCACTTGTGCATTCGTGAAAATACTGATTTAGAATCACACCTGCGTATTTGTGAAAATACTGATCTACAATCAACCCATCATGCCCTGACCTTTCCTCATGGCCGCCTTAAAAACATTCAAATGCTGTGCACAAACCCATCTTTTAACCGAAAAAAAAAAAAACATTTGAGAAGTAAATGATCCTCCCCAGCGCAAACAGGGAGGAGCAAATCCATCCCCCGTTCCCAACCGCAGTCACTGATCCCAGCTGCACAATCTGGAGCTGGAAGTCTTTTGGCACTGATTACACGCTGCTGGGTCTGGAAGTCAGGGAGGGGAGGATGTGTGCGCCCGGCTCATCACAGGAGAAGCGTTCCCATTCCTTCCATCTCTGTCTTTGGAACAGAAAGGCCACGTTCGGTGCTCAGCAGAACTTAAAAGATTTGGGTTTGGGGGTATTTTTTATAGCAGAAGAGCAGGGAAACAAGACAACAGGTTTTTACAGCTCTGATGCACAAAAGTTGAAGCCCACGCCTTCTCACAACGCCTTTTTTTTTTTTTTTTTAAAACATATATATATTTAAAATGTATTATTTAAATGGATTCAAATCCTTCTCCCACTGCTGATACTTACATTCCTGCTTGAAGGTGAAGTACTCTGTGAGGTGCCTGCACTCGTGGTTCCCTCGAAGGAGGAACAACGTTTTGGGATGATTTATCTTTAAACTCCATAAATACAGCACGCACTGCAAGAGAGGCAAGCGGGGGATGTCATAAAATCCTTTCCCAGGGCACTCATCAGCCTGAGGCTGCACTAAGAGGTTCTGGGAAGACACCCAAAGTGGAACCCAGCTCCATAATGGGCAGTGGATCTTCTCCTGGCCAAGTGGGGAAAAGCCACCGGGATTTCTCTATATTAGGGCTGACTTGGAGAAGTGACAAACGAGGCCGCGGCCAACAGAAAGCAGCTCGGGGCTGGGTGGGGGCAGCTCTGCTTCCAGCACAAACCAAAGGGAAAAAAAACCCCAAAACACAACACAAAACCAAAACCCTTTTGCAGAGCAGCAAAGCAGAACCAGCTGTTTGCTCCAGATGTTCTGCTGGGATGGAGACCGAGAGAGGAGCAGGCAGACGTTCGTCCACGAAAACACCCGGAAAATTCAACTTCACCTCTCTGCTGCTTTCCCCCCCTCCCTGGTTTCTCTGCTTACGCTGCAGTCACGTGAAGTTCAAGCTCAAAACAGGAAAAGCTGAGCCCGAAAAAACAAGCTGAGCTTAGCAAAGCTCTCTGGCTTTGAGAAGGGCTTTCCACATCCCCTCTGCCAGCAGCAGCACCTGCAAAGCCGGCGCCTTTGATGAGGCACAGACCCAAGCCAGGCTGAAACGGGGCTTTTTTAGCAGAAATATTTCCCAAAAAAAGAGCCTGAGGGAAGGGCTGGGAGGCAGGGAGGGCTCACTCACCTCGGGCTGAGAGCAGAGCCCTTATCTGTGTTATCACATTTCCCTCCTTGCTGTGGAGTGCTGGGAGGACAATCCATAACACCAGCAAGCCCCAGGATCTGGATTAAAGTCTCTAAGAGGAGCTTACCCTGGAGGCTGCCGGGCTGCAGGACACGCCTGGGGAACGGGAAGCAGCACCAAGGCTGTTTTACAGCCTCCAGCGTTCCCGATCTGGGGCAGGGATCCCCCGGGAACCAGCTGGAAACAACCTCCAGAACCCAAAGGAACCAGTTCCCGGTGGGTTCCAGCACAGCCAGCTTAGGTCTGGCGGTGTCTAAGCACTGAACCTGCAAGGTAAGCTCTGCAAGAATCATCCCAGCTGATCCCCAAAACCCTCAGGAGCTGTGAAGCACCGCCCCTGCCTCACTTGGAATTCAACCCCACATTAACGACTTGATTAATTGGGAATTCCAAAAGAGAACGGGGCCAAGGCCAGTAGCAGAATCATGTTTTATTGCATCTGTTACCAGGAGGAATGCTCCCAACAAAACCATTTATAATTATTTTGGGATTTAAAGCTTTAACCTCCCCGTGTTTGCAAGCGAAACGTCACTTTTCTGGGCTGGCAGGAGAACTTGGAAGTTGCTATAAATGAACCAAATGACTTGGAGAAAGAATCAGCCCTGGCATCAAAGCCAGGCAGAGACACAGCATCAACAGGGGAGGGTTTGGGACGCATGGAAGGCTGGCAGCCTGCACAAGAGAGATCTTAAAGCACATTTGAAGGGGCTTAAAGCAAAAAAGCACAGCAATTCTTCCAGGACATGCCAGGGATGTGGAGAGGAACAATCCCCTGTGGCTGGAAGCACTTCCCAAGGATGTGGGGACTGCCAGGTACCAGGAGGACACGGAGTGAAGGACATTGAAGAGGGCTCCAGAGCCCTCGAGGGCTCCAGAGGGGCTGGAATGAGGAATGAAGGAGTTTCCACACTCACATGCCTCGGATGCTTCCTGGTGTTTTGCACTGATCCTTTTCCCGGTGCCGTGCCCAGGAATTGATTACTGACTGCCTGTTTGCAATAGCCAAGGAGCAAATCCAGGCACTCACAGCTTTTTGGGTTTAAATGATTTCAAATCATCTCCTTCTCTCCTTGTTCTGCCTTCGGTGTGCAGCCCGAAGCTGAGGGTTTGATCCACTTGGAAAGGGAAAGCTCAGCAGGACGCAGGGAGGGAATTCCAAGAGGGACTGGGAGCTGCAAGCCCAAAAATGCAAGAGGGGCTGGTGCCAAACCTGCCCCCACCACGACCTCTGCCACCATTCCCAAAACCGGGCATTTGTAAGGAAGTTTTACACACGGAGCCTGCCAGAGCGGGAACAGTGGCAAAACTCCCAAATCCAGCTCACAAATCCACCTCCACTCCCACTTCACAGGGCTGACAGGATCTCTTCGATATTACTCTGGATCTCTTTAATATTATTCTGGATAAAAAGTGCATTAAATCAAGATTAACATGTAATTCCATAATTAGACAGCAATCACGTGTCCTGTCATAATTGGATTGGAAGAACTGGCCTGGGAAAGGTGCGTGCCACTACCACAGCACTTTTCCTGACAAATTTCCTCTTTCCACGGATTCTGTTCCTGGCCATAACAATTGTTTTACTTTCTAATTTAACAAAATCATTCTACTCATTGTATTCCAGCTTCATGGACCGGGATGGTCCTTCCCTACCAGGAGCACAGGCCTCTCTCGTGCCATTCTGGGATTTGGGACTAAAAGCCTAATGAAAGGAGCGTTTTTCCCACTGGGAATCCTTCAGCAGGGCTCTGCATCTCCCAGAGGAGGAGTTCATCCCGATTTCCGTGCTGCCTGTCAGCCCTGCACTCTGGAGCTGGCATCTGTGACCAGCCAGGCTCGCTGTCACAGCAAACCCTTCCCAAAGTCCCCTTCCAGCAGCATTCCAGCTTTCACACGGCTCTTCCCCTCCCCTCTCCCCTCACAATTATTTTCTTTAAAAAACAAAACAAAACAAAACCATCAACCAATCCACTCTCCGTGGCCTCATTACACTGGGAATTCATGTTTTTAAATGAGAATTTCCCTGAGCCAGAGGCCCAGCAAGAATTTGTTGAATGATTTGTTGCCGACATCCAGCTGAGCTGATGAACTGAGAGGCTTCAGGGGGGACAGGGGGCTTTGGAAAGCTTTTGTCTGAGCCACAAATTCCTCCTTTTACCTGGATAACCAAACACCTGGAAGGGATATTCGGCCCTTTACACCTCCTTGGCCCCCACTCCGGCATGGATTCCTGCCTGCCCTGCAGCAGGATGCAATTAAACCATCCCCTCCCATTCCATTCCGTTAAAAGGTCACGGTTATGGAATCGTGGAATATCCTGAGCTGGAAGGAATCCACAGGGATTCCAACGCCCGGCTCTGCTCAGGACACCCCCAGCAGCTCGGGGCAGGCACTGGATCATCTCCCCACGGATGCCAAACTTTGTGTGCTGCTGCTGCTGCTCCTCACCTTCCCAGCGGTCACGGCACAGGGAAAACCTGGAGGTTTTTCCATCTGGGATATTCCAAACCTGGAGGTTTTTCCATCTGGGATATTCCAAACCTGGAGGTTTTTCCATCTGGGATATTCCAAACCTGCTGTTGTTTTACTGCAGGAAGCAGCCAGGTGGGAATCTCTTCCAGCACAGCGGAAAGGGAGAGGCACATGGGAATGAAAACCTCTGGATTCTGCCTTATCCTGATGTTTGGAGCAGCCCCTGCCTGTGCCCATGAAGCCCACCCTGAGCTGTGGGACCAGAGGGATTCTCCAGGGGGAATCTGTGGCGTTCCCGCTGCAACATGGGGGAAAACGGAAGGAGGAGAGGAAAAAGCAGCGGGAAATCAAAGATAAAACATCATTTTTGCCCCACCACCTCAGTTCTCCAAGGCCATACATCGTCTCGGAATCCTTCCGTGTTATCACAGGCAGAGAGGACCAGGGGGAATGGATTTGAACTAAAAGGGGATTTAGATGGGATATTGGGAAGGATTTCTTCCCTGGGAGGGCGGGGAGGCCCTGGCACAGGTCGCCCAGAGAAGCTGGGAGAGAATTCCTCATCCCTGGAAGCGTCCAAGGCCAGGCTGGATAGGGACTGGAGAACCTGGGATAGTGGAAGGTGTCTCTGCCCAGAGCAGGGGGTGGAACAGGGATTGAAGGTTCTTTCCAACCCAAACCATTCCATGATTCTGTGATGACCCCAGCATGGAGAGACCAGGGCGCTGACCCCCAGCACCTCTGGAGATCTGAGAGTAAAATCTCCGTGTCAGATCAATCCTGGGCTAAGAGCAGAGAGTGGGAGCAGCGCTTTTCCACCCTGGATCTCCACAACCCATACACAACACCTCCCATTTGAAGATCCCGTGGGTTAACACCGAAACAATCCACCTTTTCCCTCAGGAAGGAGCTGCTGCTCTGGAATATAATCCCTTTTCCAGGCGAACACACTCCCGCTGCGAACCCAGCCAAGCAATCCAGAGGAGCGGTGGGATGTGTCCTTCCCCTTCCTCCCTGGGGGGCTCCTCCAGCCAGCACCACCCCAAATCCCACCAGCCCCACCTCTGCCTCATCCGTGCCAGCTCCCCTGGAAGCTGATCCTCGTCACACCTTGGCTCCCTGTCAGGATTCCGGGGCTGGAAGGGAGCCAGGGGCTGCTGGAGCTCAAGCTGTCGGCCCTGCTCTCCCGAAATCCTCTGCAGAATCCTTCCAAGAACCCCTTGCACTCATCCCTGACAGTTCCTCCCCAAAAGTTTTCACCGGGGAAGATTCCTCCGCAGAGCCAGCGGCTCAGCTGTTCCTGCAGCCTCTTTTATTTTCCCGAGAGAAATCGCTCCCTCCGTTATTCCAGCTGATTTCTGCCACACTTCAGGCCCCTGTTCCCCTGAAAGCTCCTCCTCACGTTGCTCCCAACTGGGATAAGCGCTCCACTTCCAGCCCTGGCCCTGTGAATCCAGATGGCTGCGGTCCCTTGGGATTTGTGGCATTTGTCCCTTCCTGTCCCATCCCAGGTCACCACTGAGCAGCCACCGGGATCCAGCTGAATCCTTCTGTCTCCCACACCAACAACTCCCAGTTTCTTGGTGGTGGAACCCCAGGGAGCTGCAAAGTCCCTGTCACACCCAGGTGGCTTCTGCTCCTTTCTCCTGACCCCACTCCAGGGTTTTCAGAAGGCAGCAGCGACTCAGGCTCGTGGCCCAATCCCAAATCCTGCAGCTTTTCCAGCATTTGCTTCCCCACTGCCCGGTGGGGATCCTGCTGCCTGCAGGGCACCATCAACTGTCCCCCTCCTGTCCCTGAGTGACAGCTCCAAGTGACATTGGAACCACTCCAGAAGGCAGAGGTCAGGCATTAACCCCATCTCTGCCACTCCAAAGATTGGGACAGCATTTTCCTGCCCAAAATCCCCGCGGTGAGTTATCAGCACCGCTTTCATCCCGCGCAGAACAGCGCTGGAGGGAGCTGGGTTTGGTGTTTGGACCGACTCTGAGCTGGACTGGAACTCATTCTGAGCTGTACTTGAGTGATTTTTGAGCTGTGCTTAATTGATTCTGAGCTGTATTTTATTGTGCTGCAAGTTGAACTGATTCTGGGCTTTATTTTACTGATTCTGAGCTGTATTTCATTGATTCTGGGCTTTATTTTACTAATTCTGAGCTGTGTTTCATTGATTCTGGGCTTTATTTCACTGATTCTGAGCTGTGTTTTACTGATTCTGAGCTGGATTTGAACTGATTCTGAGTTGAATTTCACTGATTCTGAGCTGGATTTTCACTGAGGTTCAACGCTTTGGGTTCCTTTAGCCCCAGCATCCCCAAGCTCCAGGTCCTTGGTCACCTCTATACTGAAGTAGCCTCTGTCCACGTAGTCCCCCAGGAAGAGGTAGCGGGTGTTATTGGGTGATCCTCCCACCTCAAACAGCTTCATCAGGTCGAAGAACTGCCCGTGGATGTCACCACACACTGCAGGGGAGGAAGAACAGCACAAAAAGAGGGACAGAATTACCACGCTAAGAAAAGCAAGGCGAGGAGAGGAGCGAGCACCGGCGAAATCCTCTCTCCTGGGAGCTCAGGAGAGTTAAAAAAACCTCGTGGGTGGAAGGAAGGAGGCCGAAAAAAAAAAACCAACAACCCCTGCTGGGGTTGTCCTGGCTGTTTCTCAGGACTCTGACCTGTGATTGGAGCCTCCACCTCGATCATGGTCTTCTCGTGCCTCAGGATGGCGGCGCCGTCGTTGATGATTTTCAGCGCCGCGTCCTCCTCCAGCCGCCCTTCCTTCACCAAGTGGCTCTTGAGGACATCGAGCCTCGGCTTCCCATCCTCAAACACCTCCTTCAGAGTGAGCCGCTGCGTGGGAGGGAATGGGACAGCTGGAAAGGCAAGGGAAGGGAAGGAGTCAGCTTTTCGGGGAGAGGCAGCGGCAGGCTTTGCTTCCGAGCCTCGAGCTGACGCCCGGAAATGGAATTTCCACCGAAACGACGCTCTTGAGCACTGAGGGAAGAGCTTGAGCTGCCAGAGCTGCCGGATTCACCCCTCAGCTCGGCTCAGATCCCGCTCGGTGCAGCCTAAAAGCCACCTGCACCTGGCCCGGAGCTGCCTCCCCATCCCAAGGCGGCGCTCGAACCGACAGCAGATTCCATGGAAACGTCAGGAAAACCAGGAACCGGCGAGCCAGGTAGGACCAACACGGCAAATTGTTCCTTATCAGGAAACCACACACCCCCAAAAAGAAGAATTTGCTCCTCTTTACCCCAATAACTCAAAAAGCTTTGCCCCCAAAAAGAATTTGCTCCTCTTTACCCCAATAACTCAAAAAGCTTTGCCCCCAAAAAGAAGAATTTGCCCTTCTCTGCCCCGGTACCTTGAAAAGCTTCACCCCAAGGTTAGAAATTGGCAAATCTTGATGGAATCCAGGATTTAAGGTAAGTTAAGGCCTCAGCTTTTTGCAGCATGTTCCTTAGTTTTTAACTCTGGGTAGAAAAATACTCCATTAAAAACTGCTACTACTACTACTACCACTACTATTATTATTATTATTATTATTATTATTATTACTGGTTTTGTTGTTAATACTATTATTATCATCATCATAATTATTTCATGGTAGGGAATAGGATGGTGTGGGAGAAGGTGACCCCTAGGAGAAATTAAGTTAAAAAAAAAAAAACAAAAACGGAAAAAAAATCAGAGTTTTCAGTAAAAATCTGAATTCCTCATTTCCCTTCTCCCAGGCCTGGCTAATTTAAAAAAGATGGGAGCACACATGACGCCGGTGTAATATTTTAAAGGCTGTATAGTGTCTTGAATTAAAATTAATCCCAGGAAGGAGGCCTGGACGGTTGGGAAGAACTGGGAATAAAACAGCCCCAAGTGCGTGGCCTGGCTGCCAGCACTCCATGGAGTGATGGGAATCTCATCCCAGGGATCCTCTCACACCCTCAATTTCCTCTCAAAATCAGTAAAAGCAGGATTTCCTCAGCCCTTCCAGCATCCCCTGGCCAGGGCAGGACCAGAACGGTTCCAGCCAAACAATGGGATGAGGAGGAGATGCTGGGATGGGGTTTGCTTTGGGATGCTCCAAGAAAAGCTTCTTATCCCAGTGCAGGTCCCACAGGGATCCCCATCACCCTCCCAGCCTCAGGGATAAAGCACAAACCTCCCCCAAAAAGTGCTGGAAGCTCTGGTGTCCGCAGGGATGCGGGCACCACCTCACCCCTCGCCAGGCATCCCCCAAAATATCCCCAAATCTGGAACTCACCGGGGTTTTTCACGGGGATTTTAATGATGGTGGTGCCTAAGCACCTCCAACAGCCCCTGGGAGCGAGGAACCCACCCCTGGATAATGAACCACCGCTCCTGGGAGCGAGGAACCCACCCCTGGATAATGAACCACCGCTCCTGGGAGCGAGGAACCCACCCCTGGATAATGAACCATCCTTCCACCATCCCACCGCTCCTGGGAGTGAGGAACCCACCCCTGGATAATGAACCATCCTTCCACCATCCCACCGCTCCTGGGAGCGAGGAACCCACCCCTGGATAATGAACCACCGCTCCTGGGAGAGAGGAACCCACCCCTGGATAATGAACCACCGCTCCTGGGAGCAAGGAACCCACCCCTGGATAATGAACCATCCTTCCACCATCCCACTGCCCCTGGGAGCGAGGAACCCACCCCTGGATAATGAACCACTGCTCCTGGGAGCAAGGAACCCACCCCTGGATAATGAACCACCGCTCCTGGGAGAGAGGAACCCACCCCTGGATAATGAACCACTGCTCCTGGGAGCAAGGAACCCACCCCTGGATAATGAACCACCGCTCCTGGGAGCCAGGAACTCACCCCTGGATAATGAACCACTGCCCCTGGGAGCGAGGAACCCACCCCTGGATAATGAACCATCCTTCCACCATCCCACCGCTCCTGGGAGCGAGGAACCCACCCCTGGATAATGAACCACCGCTCCTGGGAGCGAGGAACTCACCCCTGGATAATGAACCACCGCTCCTGGGAGCAAGGAACCCACCCCTAGATAATGAAGCATCCTTCCACCATCCCACCGCTCCTGGGAGCACTTCGGGGTGGAAGGGGGGATTTACACCCGGCTGGAATCCAGCTGGGATGGAAAATACCTGGGATTTACATCAAATCCCTGTCCTCATCCATCACCCAGCAGAGACCCTGCTCTGGTGAGGCCACACCTCGAGGGCTGTGTCCAGCTCTGGGAGCCTCAGAGGGGTTGGGGTGAATCCAGGGAAGGGAACGGAGCTGGGGAAGGGGCTGGAGCTCCAGGAGGGGCTGAGGGAGCTGGGAAAGCTCCAGGAGAGGCTGAGGGAGCTGGGGAAGCTCCAGCAGGGGCTGAGGGAGCTGGGAAAGCTCCAGGAGGGGCTGAGGGAGATGGGAAAGCTCCAGGAGGGGCTGAGGGAGCTGGGAAAGCTCCAGGAGGGGCTGAGGGAGCTGGGAAAGCTCCAGGAGAGGCTGAGGGAGCTGGGAAAGCTCCAGGAGAGGCTGAGGGAGCTGGGAAAGCTCCAGGAGAGGCTGAGGGAGCTGGGGAAGCTCCAGCAGGGGCTGAGGGAGCTGGGAAAGCTCCAGGAGGGGCTGAGGGAGATGGGAAAGCTCCAGGAGGGGCTGAGGGAGCTGGGAAAGCTCCAGGAGGGGCTGAGGGAGCTGGGAAAGCTCCAGGAGAGGCTGAGGGAGCTGGGAAAGCTCCAGGAGAGGCTGAGGGAGCTGGGAAAGCTCCAGGAGGGGCTGAGGGAGCTGGGAAAGCTCCAGGAGGGGCTGAGGGAGCTGGGAAGGGGCTGAGCCTGGAGAAAAGGAGGCTCGGGTGGGACCTTGTGTCTCTGCACAGCTCCTGACAGGAGGGGACAGCCGGGGGGGTCGGGCTCTGCTCCCAGGGAACAGGGACAGGAGCAGAGGGAATGGCCTCAGGGGAGGTCAGGTTGGACAGCAGCAGGAATTTCTTCCTGGAAAGGGCTGTTAAATATAGGAAGGGATTGCCCAGGGAGGTCTGGAGTCCCCATCCCTGGAGGTGGCCAAGGAACACCTGGACGTGACACTCAGCGCTCTGGGCTGGTGACAAGGTGGGGATCGGGCACAGCTCGGACTCGGTGATCCTGGAGCTCTCTTCCAACCTGAACCATCCCATAATATACCAAAATACGTCGAATTTTCCAGGGACAGAGCCGGCCAAATAACACAGTGAGAACAGCGGTGCCGCTGCTCCCTTTTTAAATGCAAATCCAGCAGCAATTTACCCTGAAAACCCCAAGAGGAAAACGCAGAGAGGCGGCACAAGAGATTCTTTAGAGCTGAACATCAATTTTCGAATCACAGGAACTGCAGGAGTGGCTCTAATGAAAGGGGAGCTGGGGCCTGCAACGAGGGGACCCCGCTTCCACGGATCCCTCTGGAAGCTGTGCTCCGGTGTTCCACGCGCCTGGAACGCTCCAGAGCCTTCCCTGCCAAAGCTGCCAAGAAAAAGAGGGTTAAACCAGACCTGCTTAAACCAGCAGCAGGGCTTTTACTGCGTGCACAGCTCAGCTCCGCTCTGCTTCAAAAGGGGGAAATAAAAAGACCTCTCTGGAGATGGATAAAAAAGGGATTTTGCAGGATTTTTCCCCTCTGGGTCACTGTAAGGTTGGAGGTGCTGAGGGAGGAAATGAGGGAAGAAGTGGGGCTGACACCAACGGGAGGTGAGGGAGGGCAGAAGGAGCTGGGTGGAAATGTGGGTCCAGCACTTGGAACCGGGCATTTTTTGGGACGCTGAGAGGCTGGAAAACGATTTGTAAGAACTACAAACCCTGTGGCTGTCCTGGCAGCTGCCATCTGACTCCAAAGGGAGCACTTGGAGGGCAAATGATTTACGAGGAAGAGAACAGAGGAAGAGAAACCGTTCATCTCCGTATTCCCCATCACTCCAGGCCCTCAACACCTCTGGAGCCACCCCAAGGAAGTGAAAAGCCCCAGAAATGGGGTTGGAGAGCTCAGCAAAGCTGGGATGTGACCCCAGCACAGCACTGCCCATCCAGAGATCCACGGAAAGCTCCCGGCTTTGCCTTCTCCTGGTGGCCCCAGCGAGCAGAGTTATGCAAGATCAAATCTGAGGCTTCAGCCAAGAACTTTTATGTAAGTTCCCTCCTTGGCTTTGCACAGCTCCACTCCCACAAGGAGCTGGGCACGAGCAGGAACCGGCTCCTCCTCGGCTTCAGCCACCCCACTTTAACTAAAATCTCGATTTTATCCTTATCCACGCTCCGTTCCCTTGGACAGGAGGAAGAGGATGCTGCTGCAGCCAGGCTCCAACAGCGGGAACAGCCCTCAGAGCAAACTGACCTGGAATTTCGTACCTCCAGGGCACGGAGAGACTCACCCAGTCCCTGCTCCAATCTGAATAACGGGAGATAAATCTGTATCTCACAAAAAAAAAGTCAGAGTCGTGGAATGGCCTGGGAAGGAAGGACCTTCCACTATCCCAGCTTGCTCCAAGCCCTGTCCAGCCTTCCAGGGATCCCAGGGGAGCCACAGCTCCTCTGGGAATTCCATCCCAGCCCTTCCCTGCCCTCAAAGGGAAGAATTCCTTCTCTATATCCACCCTAAATTTCCCCTCTTTCAGTTCAAACCCATTGCCCCCATCACTGCAATTCCACGGCTGGTCCTGGAACACCCAGGCAGCGCAGACACAGCAGGTGAAGCCAGTCCTCAGAGCCAGCTCCCAAATAATTCATGAAAATGATGGATAAAACACTCACAGCACCCCAAAGATGAAACCCCGTGACCTCTGTGCCACCTTCCCTCGGCACACAAACCCGAGCGCTGCACCCAGGCTTGTTTGAACAGTGAAATCTGCACGTCTGGGGTTTAAAATTTCCACCAAGGGCACCCAAACCCACCCCCAGGAAAAGGGAATTCCTGCTCCACCAACGGGACGGGGCTGAGGGCCGAGCCACAAACAAAAGGACACGAAAGCAAGCGAAGCCTGAGGTGTGAAATGGTGGAAAGGGTCAGGTGTGCCCAAGGGAAAACGGAAAGGAAATTAAAAGGAAAACCAAAGGGATTTGCTGGACTCCAGGGCCAGATTCCATTTCCCCACCAAATTAACACGGATTTTATTTGCCAGGCCACGAGCAAGAGGGGATTTGCAACACTCTGAGAAGATGTGGACAGTTAAGGATGGCAGAATTTGAGGAAAAGCTGCTTTTCCACCACCCAGCACCTCTCATCCCTCAGCGCCAGCTGAAAAACCCGCAGGGAAAAAAAAAAAAACAACCAACTTTTCTCCCTACCTCTCTCCTTAAAATCCATTTAAAACCCTGCTTCATCAGGGCTGCCCCATCCCCACCTCCAGACAGAGCCAGTGCCACGGAAGAGAAAACAAAGTGATCCACAAATGATTGTTTATATATCCCAGAGTCCCTCGGATGGCCGGACGGAGAGGCTGAGGCGGATTCATTACTGAAAAAGGAGCAAGAGCTCCGTGCCTGGAGCGGCAGCTCCGGCCAAACGCTGCTCCCGGGGTCTGCAGGGACGGGGCGTCCCCTCAACCCCCCAAAAATAACCCCAAGGGATTCCAAACTCTCGAAAACAAACGCGAGGGAGGTTTCCCTGGAGCTCCCGGCGCACATCTGGGAGGGAACCCGAACAAAGCCCCTCCCCTGCTTGCTCCTCACCGTGGAGCAGATGGTGAGAGACGCACTTTGGAGCAAAATAAAAAGCACGTTTTGGGGTAAAACCGAGGATTTGGACACCGAGGAAGCCGGATGGGCTGTGAAAGGTGGGAAATTCCCATGAAAACTCCACCAGGAGCCATCCAAACCCCCCGTGAAAGGGAGAGCAGCTGCCTCCAGGGCTGAGCTGGGCACTGCACGAACAGCAGGGCTGGGTTTTGGTTTTTTTTTTTTCCCCTCTTTCCCAATTTCCAAACAGCCCAAGGTTATTTTTATCCGATATTTTATTCCCATTCACACCTAACCTACATTCATCTATTCAAAGCTGAGTCCGGGGCTCACACGGAGCCGGCTCGGAGGGAATATTGTGGAGGAATCCAGGACAGAAAGGCCAAGGAAATGACATTTTTTTTGCTGGGAAAAAGGTGGATTTTCAGCTTTTGGAGTAATTAACAGGGAACAAAGCCTTGGAGGCAGGAGATGGATGTCACTGTCACTCCAGCCACCCTGCTTTTCCTGCTGCTCCATCCCGGATCCAGGCCAAAAGCAAGGACAGGCTGGATCTCAGCAGCTGGGTGACGTTGGAATCCCAGAATCCCAAAATTATCCAGCTTGGAAAAGTCCTCCAAGGTCATCAATTCCAATCCCCACCTCAGAGCACCGAGTGCCACGCCCAGGCATTTCTTGGAAACCTCCAGGGATGGGAATTCCACCACCTCCCAATGCCTGACCACCCTACTCATCAGCAACCACGCCATTTTCTACAAAATAATCTTCATTCTTCCCAAAAATGATTACACCACATGAATTTCTGGTCGTTAATCACAAAATAACTTTGCTTTATTAATCCCCACCCTGGTTTTTTCTCCCCTGAGGTGCCCTGATGTGAGAACCTGCAAAACCAGGTGTGTGTGTGTGCTTGATATCCTGATTTTTCCTTGGATCAAGGCCTGACAAATAAACTGTGCCATTTTCCAGGGCTGGCACGGGCAGCCTGACCCTGCCATGGCACAGAACTGCTCGTTCCAGCTGCAGGAGTTCTGTGGAAAACAAAACAAAACAAAAAAAAAGTGGAGCTTCATCACCTCCCAAAAGTAACTTTTCTCCCTCATTAAAATAAACATTAATATCAAATAAAAATCACCAAATAAAGTAATAAAAGCAGCAAGAGCCAGGAATTACTATTATTACATTATTATTGCCATTTCCATCTGTTTTCCCCCAAATCTTCGCACGTTCCAATCCTCCTTTTTTTTTGCTCTGGGTAAAGAACCTCCAGATTTCAGAAACTCCAGAGACTCACAGAGGGGAAATAAAAAAATTCCAGAGTTCTGCTTCTCGGCCCTGGAAGCGCTGCAGGAACACCACGAGGTTTGGGGTTATCTGAATTCCTCTGGAACAGCAGCTCCTTCGAAGCTGAGTTTATAACGTCCCAGTTTTATCCAGAAACTCCTCGGAGATGTGCCCGACCTCCCAGAGCGCTTCTGGTTCGGAGAGCTGGCTCTGATCCTCACCTGGAGCCACGGATTCCTTTCCGTAGGACAACCAGAATTATCTCCTCACAATAACCCTAAAAATATCTGCATTGTACCAGCTGAATGGACGATTTCTTCCAAGGGGGACAGCCACAAAAAAAAAAAAAACCAGAGGTGGGATGAACCAGCAGCAAATCTGTCCCTGCCTCATCAGCTCCCTCCCAGGAGTAACACCCAAAATTTGAGGCCACGTTGGGAGAAGCTGGCAGGCCCCGGGGGCTGAGCAGGAGCCAGGTGCATTTAAGGCTAAAAAAAGCAGGTGACAGCTCCGTGTATGGAAATGCAAACACAAAGAGAGAGCACGGCCCCGGCCGCGCTCGGGGCTCCCACGGAAACGCGGGACGGAGAGCCAGGAGGCTGAGACGCCACACAAACACAAGCCCAGCCATGAATTTCCAGGGAAATCTCGCAGAATTCTGGAATGGTTTGGGTGGGAAAGGGACTTTCAAGATGATCTCGTTCCACCACACCTTCTGCTAGGCCAGGCTGCTCTGACCTGGACTTGGCCGCTTTCCAGGGATGGGGCAGGCACAGATTTTCTGGGAAAACCATTCCAGTGCCTCAGCACCCTCACAGGGAAGGAACAGACACTGAAACCTTACAGCTCCCTGAACTGGGCTCGTGGCTCCCTAAAATCCTCGCGACAGCAGGTGATTGTCCCGGTTCTGCCGGGAATTTGAGTGAGGCCAGGACAAACCAAGGTGGATTTCCCCAGCAGAGCTGAGGGCCAAGGTTTTGCCAGAGCTGCCAATTCCAGAGGTGATGGTGACGGTCCCACGAGGTGGAGCTGGAACTCTGCTCCCAGCAGAGCTGGGCAGGATTAAACCTGAGAGTGTTTAATTAGAACAGAGGCGACTTAAGCCACACCAGGCACCAGGTGCTGCTCCCAAATCCTTCCTGGCACAGCAGCCAGGGCTCTTCACACCCCAGATCTGCCCTGACTCCGGAATGAAGCTGAACCCAGACCTGGATCCGTGGTGCCGGTTTTGCTCCTGCTCCTGCCAAAGCTCCCCGTGGATCAGGCACCTCAAAAATATTCTCAGTGGGCACTGAGTGTCCTTGGACTCCCTGAAGTGATAAAATCCACATTTGCTTGCAAGGTCCATCAAGTTTCCAGCTCAGATTTGGCTCCTAATGACCGGCACTGATGCGGATTTTCCTGGGATTGTCACTGAGCCCATCAGTCCTGAGCCGAATCCTCTGCCAGGGTTGTGGCCTCTGGACATCACTGAGTGCCAGCTCACCAAGGAGAGCCCAAAATCCCTGCAATTCCAGCCCGGAAAACCTCTCTCTTTGAGACCCTCCAGCTCTACAAACTTTCCAGAGGTTAAAAAGCAAAGTATTCCCAGAAAATCATCACTCATCGGTGGGATTCCAGGGAGTCGCTGCAAAGTCTGAGGGAAAAAGGAGGAAAAAGGAGGGAGGAAAAAGGAAGAAGTTTGGAGCAAACAGCTGCAGCTACTTTAAAAAAAAAAAGTGAGCTCCCCATAGGAGCCGGGAGGGGATTCCTAGATGTCAGCAGGCAGGGAAATTCACCACCTGTTTCCCAAGGTTCCAGCACGGCCACTAATAGATCGTTAATGGAGGCACAGCGGGGGCTTTGTGGAAAAGGCAAATCCCGGGAACGTGAACCCGACCCCGCCGCCGGCTCCCGAGGGGCTTCTGCATCCCGTTTCAGACCTGCTCTAAGCAAACACAACTTTGTGTCCTTCCAGGATCTGGGAATGGGCTGATCCACGTGGGAATCCCGGACGAAACAACCCCCAGAAACTGGAGCAGCCAAGGTTTGGATGCATCCAGCAGAAGGTGGGGGCAGCACGGATGAACGTGGGGAATGTGAGCACAGAATGATGAATTTTGACACAATCGGGGCCTTGGTTTCTCTTCTCTTCCCATCTCAGGGCTCCCTGAGTGGGATCCTCACCGGATCCAACTGCTCTGGATAAAACATTCCTTGCACGGTGCCTATTCCCAGGTTTGGGAATGTCTATACCCACACATCACCTCAGACCACACCCAGTGCTGATGGTCCAGAGGGAGCTGCAAAGGAATTCAGATCTTCCCTGGACATCAGCCACAGCAGCTCCTTCGCAAACCAAAATGTAATCCCCCAAAAACTGGGATAAATCAGTCCCAGCGCTGCTTCCAGAGCAGCTTCCCAGACCTGCACGTGTCAGGGATGCAGCAGCATGAGAGGAGCCTCCAGCTACTGCTGAAGCAGCAATTCCAGCCTCTGTGCCCTGGTCACTCTTCCTCCAGGAAACCCTCGTGGTATTTTTCCAAGACATCACCTTTGGGATAATATTCTGTTTGAGAAGCCATTTTACCACGTCTTGCTATGCTCAGCAGCTGATAAAAGGGAATGTTTTCTGGAGCAATCTAGGTTGACATCACTTCTTCCTGTTCTCCTGAAATTCACCCTGAACCACTTGGGAAATTCATCCCGGGAAATTCCCCCTAGATCCACCTTGGAGTAGCAAAAGTGCTTTCGACTCTTCTTTTACAGGCCCACCATGGCAAAAGGAAGCCCCAGATTGAAGACTGGTGGAGAATTTTGGAGAAACAACCCTCCCTGAGCTCCTCAGGGAGGAGATCCCACTGCTCCACACGCTCACATCTAGCTCTGCTCCTCAGTGCAAACAGGAGAATCCCAGAACGGTTTGGGTTGGAATCACCTTTAGGATCACCTCGTTCCACCCCTGCCCTGATGCTCTCACCAGGCACCAGCCAGGCTTTGTTCCAGAGGCTGGAAAATCAGGAAAACAGCCTGGACAGCCCAACATTCCTGCCGGGAAAATCCTTAAAATCTGCACTGAGACTCCTTTTTCTTCAGAGCACCCTCTGACACAGGAGCATCCACCTCACCTCTGCCCCAACCCATCACTCCCTCCGCCCCACCCTTGCTGTCCTGTGGGCTTTTCCCAGGATATTTACAGATTCCCCATCCCTGGAAACATCCAAGGCCAGGCTGGATGGTGTTTAAATCACCCTGGCATAGCGAAAGGCGGAACGAGACGAGCTTTAAGATCCTCTTCCAACCCAAACCAGCCCAGGATTCCACACCGGAACGCGCCCCTTTGGCACGGCCATCCCGGCCCCTGGGAGCCTCCTGGAGCCAAGTCCTGCACCGTGGGATAACTCTGACGCCTTTCCGCGTCCCGTTCCCTCGCTCCTGCCGCCTGACGACGTCGGATTCCGTCGGGATCCGAGCCGTGCCCGTCCCGGACGCGCGCCCCAACGCCGTCCCCGGCGGGATCGGGCAGGGAATACCTGGAAAACCGGCCAAGCTGGGAAGGAGCCCGGACAAATATAGATCTCCAAGGAGTATCTTTAGATTAGCAGGCGGCTCTGCCCCCACTGAGACCCCAGGATTTACCTAAATAGCTCCTTCAGCACGGCCCAGAGCTCGGAGCTATTTTAAGCCAGCACCCTGCCCTACTTCCTAAGGAACAGCCTTCCCTCCTCCTGCCTGTGCAGCCAGAGCAGCCCCAAACCCACTGCTCTCTCCACTCTGACACCTTTCATTAAATAAATTTTTAAAATAAAAATACCCTTTTGCCACGGTATCTAATTAATCCAAGTTAATTTATGGCCACAAGGCCCTTCACGGCCTCGCGCAGGGAAAACGGGATTAACCTTCCCCAGCCTGACGGGCAGAAAAATAACATTAAACGTTAAAAATAACATTAAAAATACCATTAAATCCTGAGGGACACGACCTTCCCCCCTGCCCTGCCCACCTCCAGCACCCACCTGAAGCAGCTGCTGTTATTTCCAGAGGGAAGGGATAAATCCCAGCCCAATCCATGTGCCCTGATGCTTCATCACTGCTCCCCAATGGTGCTTCGTGCCCAAGGCTGGGTTTGGGGTTTGCCACCAGCATTTTCTGTTAATTAGCACGTTCATTAGCCAGCAGAGCATGCCTGTATCCCAGATCCAGTCTGAGCCCAGAATGAGGCACCTCTGGCTCTGTTTGGGGCATCCCAGGAATGCTCTTGGAGAGGAATAGCTCGTGTTATCCCAAGATGTTTGCCTCTGGATTCGTTTTCGGGGTGAAACGCCACAAAAATCCAGCAAAATCAGCCCCAAGCTTGGCACAGCCACAAACCAGCCCCTTCCCCAGCACATCCCATTTATGGATAACAAAGCATCTTTCCTGCTTACATGTAACAATAAGAAGAATATCAGAATTACTTGGACAAGTTTTGGGTTGGTGTTTTTTTTTTTTTCTGGAAACCCGCTCCCAAAACACCGCGTTCCCAAGTAATTCCATGGGATCCCACGGGGTTCCTGCTTTAAGGACTGCCTCACCTCCTTGAGCTCCATCCAGCCAAGTTGCTGTATTATGACACAACTTGCTTTTTAGGGATCCCCCTCCACGTCTTGACCCTGGTGGCATTCGAACTTTTCCCTTGGCATCCCGAGGCCCGAGCACACGGACCCTGGCCTTTATTCCATTTTCAGAGCTCCTTTCCCCACCTAGGTATCCCTTAATTCCAGCAAAACATCAACACCAAACGAGCCAAACCCACCAGCGGCTTTAAAACCCCGCAGTCTCCTTTACATTTAAGATTTCCCTCAGTTAAAAAGCCACTTGGACTTTCGGATCGGCGCGCGCTCCGTGACGAAAACTCCCCACACCTCCCAACCTGGAGGAAATCCAACGCTCGAGCTCCCAGCGCTGATATTAAAAACAAGGTGGGAAGAAAGCTGCGCATTTTTCATCCCCCAAAAGCGTCTTCAGGCGGCGAGATGAACTGGAACAGCCTCTGAACTCTGCGAGGAGGCAGCGACTGATCTGAGGCTGCCTTTGGGCTCCCCAGAGCCTGCGGGGACAAATCCCGTGGGATTGCTCTCCGTGTCTCCAGCGGCTCTGGAAGCACATGGAGAGGAGGGAGAGGCTCCTCGGGTGTGATTCCACCCGGGCTGAGGGAGCTGGAGGTGTCGCTGAGGCTACGGGAGCGCCGGGTTGTCCCGATGTTCCCCAAAAAACCTTGGCTGGGTGTGAAACAGGTCGGTGACAGCACGGAGCGGTGGATTATGGAATGGGCTGGGGGATGAGGGGGCTTGAAATCACCTCATTCCACCCCCTGCCATGGCCAGGGACAC
Organism: Hirundo rustica; assembly: GCF_015227805.2. Lineage (NCBI taxonomy): Eukaryota > Metazoa > Chordata > Aves > Passeriformes > Hirundinidae > Hirundo > Hirundo rustica. Next base: position 3,766,312 of record NC_053477.1, read on the forward strand.
TTCCCGCTGTCCCAGGGTGCTCCAACCGGGCCTTGGGCACTTCCAGGATTCCGGGGGCAGCCACAGCTCCTCTGGGAATTCCATCCCAGCCAGGAATTCCTTCCCAATACCCCATCCATCCCTGCCCCCTTGGCAGTGGGAATCCGTTCTCCCTTGTCCTGGCACTCCATCTCTCGTCCCAAGCCCCTCTCCCTGCTGAAACACATCCAAGAGGTTCCCACACAAAGCAGACACTGAAACCTCAGGAAGAGTCACATCAGGGGGTTTAAAATTCCCACACACTTTAAACGCCTTCATTTTGGGTAAAAAAACCAGACTGGACACGGAGATGGGTGCCTGAAAGTCCTTAAGAAAGGACAGAAAGCACAAATCGGGGAAAACCCACCCGCTTCCAGGACACCTGGCTACGGCGCCAGCCCCAGCTTTACACCGCAATTCCTGGGATTCACGCCCTCTTGGAAAAGCAGGAATCTTGAGGAATCACAGCCAGGCACTCTGGAACAGGGTGGGAATTAGGGATGTCTCTGACTTCCAACATCAGCTGCCAAAAAGAGGGCACTGCATCCCAGCGCCTCAGCAGCTTCCCAACATTTTGCCCACGAGAAACAAAATAATAACACAAGGACAGAGAAAAATTCCAGTGGTGTCCAAACACCAGTATCTCGGGTTTTTAAAGGGTCTGCCATGGATGCAACTGGACACAGCTCTGCTTCCCAGAGGATTTTGCACCTTCCAGCGGGAAGAATGGAGCAGGAGCACAAAATCCAACCAAAAAAAAAGAGCACAAAAGTTCAACCAAAAATGACCAAAAAAGCTCTGCAGGTTTGTTTTTAAAGGGGCAAAACCACCCTGAGCTCCAGGATCCATCCACTGCAGCAGCCCAAAGCATCATTCCCAGCTGTCTGAATAATGTGGATTTTTTAGGATGCGGATCCATCAGTCAATCCCATGGATCCATCAGGTAATTCAAGCTTAATTTTGGGCTAATGCAGACAACCAGGCTCCCTAATCCCTCAGACTTCCAGCAGAACCTTCCCAAGTGCTCTTTGGAGACCAAAATTTGGACATTAACGGTCTCCATCACCACCAACTACCGGTTTCCTGCTAAAACCGGGCTACAAAGAGCAATTCTTGCCTCAAAATTCGAGATTTTAATAAAAAGGAACTCCTGACAAATCTCAAAATATGAGATTAAAAAAAAAAAAGGCAATTCCTGGCCTACCCCAAAAGACAAGACTTTAATAAAAATAATTCCTTCAAGCACCCCAAAATTGTATTTAAAAAAAAAGCAATTCACGGCCTAGCTCAAAATTCAAGATTTAAAAAAAAATCAATTCTTGACACGCCCCCCCGCCAAATTTGTGATTTTAACAATGAAGCTCCCCCAGCACAAGTTTCAACCTAAAACTGCATTTCCTCTGATTAAACGTAATTACAGTCAAGGCCTTCAGCAGGGCCCTGGAGATGTAAATATATAGGCTAACCATAGTTAAAATCCCACATCCTACTTAACTGCAGGCATTTTCCACGGAAGAAAATGAGCTTTTTATCTTCAGCTTTTAATTATTAATAACCACGAACAATGTCACCACCTTTAAACAACATCCCCGGCCCGTGAAGGAGATATTTCCCCCCGATTTCCACCCCAGCACACCTGGGGGAATAAGAAGCAATCTTGGGGAAGTTCACGTGGATTTCGGGGCGATTTCGGAGCGAGCAGGCCCTGAGCCTTCACCCCCACCTGGACAGGGATTAATGACCGCAATTAGAAGGATTTTTGCGGGGTTGCCAAAGCCCCGAGAGCGACCAGCAGGATCCCTGAGAGGGATTCCCGGGATCTGGAAGCCCCGGGAACAGGGAGAGCGCCCGGATCGGGCCGACTCAGCTGAATCATAATGGCTGCATTGACATTACCTTTCCCCAACAAGGCCAACCTAAACACAGGCAGCTGCCTGGGATTTAGCAGGAGATTTACGGACGGCACCGACCGCTCCGGCTGCCCGCAGACCTACAAATCACCACGCCACACGCACGGCCCCGGGAACGGCCCGGATCCGACCCCCCCCCCCAAAAAAAATCTGTGAGCGTTCCGGGATTATTCCCACAAAAAAAAAAAAAACCCTCTCCCAAGCGTGGAGCTTTCCCCGAGCCTGAGGGGCCTCCACGCTCCGGCTGCCACCCGGATCCCCTTTCCCTGGGTTTGAGGTTATTAACATCAAACATGTGATCGGCCACATGACAGGCTAAAGGCTAAAAAGGAGAAAAAAAAATAAAAAAATAAAATAAATAATAATAATAATAAAAAAAATCGCTTGGACACATGCAGAGGGGAAAGCAGAGATGGTGGGTACACCTCCATGTCCGCGGATCACAACCATTCCCGGGAAATCGCTGCTTTCCAGCGGCCCGCAATGATGGAAGCCATGGCGGGAGGAGGTTTAATAACGGGGTGATTGTGTAACTTGGAGCCTCCCGGCGAAAGTTGAGGCACCCGGTGGATGTTCCCGGTGCGTGGGGACCAGGATGGCACCGGATCAATTAGGGCAGCGAAATGTGCATCCCACCCCCCCCCCCCTCCGCCTCACCCCAGCCTCCTCCTCCTCCCCATCCAGGAGTTTCTCCGCTAACGTATTTCTCTCCTCATTAACCGCTTCGGTGTCTTCTGCTCTTTCCAAAATAGTACCTACTATAACGGGGCCGCAGAGGGGGCCAGCTGGCACCAGCCGCGGGGCATCCAGACACGGAGCAGGGATTTGGGGGAGGAAAGACACGGGGGGCTGGCGGGATGAGGGCATCCCCCCCTTCGCCCAAATCCTCAGGGGTACCCCCAAGTTCCACCCGAAGCAGGGGCTCAGCACCCCAAGCTGGGGGTGAGGATCTTGGGGGTGCGACGAGGCCCACGCCAGGATTGGGGATTCCCCCCTTCCTCCCAACAGGGATGTCCCCTGCTGTCACCTCTCCCTGTGACCCCCCCAGCCAGGCCAGCGCCCACGGCCCCCCATCCCGCGGAATGGAGGGAGGGGGCTGCATCCTCTTGGAGCAGGGGGGATAAAACTGTCCTCCCTCAGCCCTCAGTGTAAGTGCCCCCCGCCAAACAGAGGTGCCCCCCCCAAACCAAAGGCTCCTCTGCAGAGGTTTCTGATAGAACAGGGGGTGTCCCCCCAGCCCGACCCCCGCCAGCTCAGGGCTGTCCCTTAATGGGGGTGTCCCACTGCAACCCCCTCTGCCTGCTCCAGCCCTCCCCCTCCCCTCTCTTTTGGGGGTGACCCCCCCCAAAACCACGCTCCCCCCTGAATTTCCAGCCTCTCTCCAGGCTGGGGGTGCCCCCCTCCATCTCCCCCCAAACCAGAGTCCTCTTTAAAGGAGGGTCACCCACCAGAACACCCCCTCCTCAGCACTCCGGGCATCCCTGCCCCCTCGGCCTTCCTTTAATGGGGGTGCCCCGCCAGAACATCCCCCCAAAAAATCACGCTGCCCCCGCCCTTTCTCGGGGCTCCCCCAACCTGGGGACCCCCCCTCGAACCAGGCTCCCCCTCCAGAACAGGTTCCCCCCACCCAAACCAGGGATTCCCCCTCCCTTTCTCCGGGTTTCCCCAGCCGGGGAGGCGCAGGGGGGGCTCCGCTAACCTGGGGACCCCCCCCCCAAACCAGCCATACACCCCCATATTTCTCGGAATATCCCCCTAAACTAGCCCCCCTCCCTCCCCACTCTTCTTTCTCCACGCTCCTCCAACCTGGGGACCCCCCCCACCAAAATGAGCCCCCTTTTCTTCGGGCTCCCCAAGCTCGTGGGGTTAAAAGCCCCCCTTTAACCACCTCCTTTCTCGGGGCTCCCCAGCCTGGGAACCCCCAGCTAAAATCACGCTTCCCCTGCTCCTTTCTCCGGCCTCCCCGAAACCAGGTGCCCCCCCCGCAAACCAAGCACACTCCCCTCCTCTTTCTCGGGGCTCCCCCAATTTGGGGACCCCCCGCCCCTAATTCTCGCTCGCCCCCCATTTCTCGTGCCTCCCCCCCACCCTCCGCGCCCCCCGCGCAGGCAGGGGGCGCCCTCGCCGCCCCCTCACCCTTGACGATGCGCTCGGTGGTCGGCAGCTTGTTGTGGCCGCGCCCGGACATGGTGGCGGCGGCGGCGGCACCGGCAGCGCTCCCCCGCCGTGCCCCGCTCCGCTCCCCGTCACCCGGAGCGGGGGCCGCGCCGGTGCTCCCGGCGGACCCGCTGGGCTGCCCCGGCGGCGGCTCCGCGGCGCTGCGCTCCCCCCCGGCCCGCCCCCGCCGCCGCCGCCACGCCGCCCTCCGCCCTCTGCCCCCCCCCCCGCGCCCGCCCGCGCCTGCGCCCCGCCCGCCCCGCCCCGCCCGCCATCTTGGAGGGGAAGGGGGCGTTGCTAAGCAACGAGGGGGGCAACAACATGGCGGCGGCGCTGAGGGGGGAGCGCGGGGACGGCGCTGGCGGTGTTGGAGCAGCCCTGGGGCACAGCTTGGGTGGTGCGGGACCTCACACTGCCTCGGGAGGGGCTGTAAGGATCACCCAGTGCCACCCCTGCCGTGGCAGGGGCAGCTCCCACTGTCCCAGGCTGCTCCGTCCATCCTGGCCTTGGGAACTGTCAGGGATCCGGGGGCAGCCACAGCTCCTCTGGGAATTCCAGCCCAGTCCCTCCTCCCAGCCAGGAATTCCTTCCCAATATCCCGTCCATCCCTGCCCTCTGGCAGTACCATTCCCTGCGTCCCGTCCCTCCATCCCTTGTCCCCAATCCCTCTCCAGCTCTCCTGGGCTCTCTGGCAGGGGCTCTGAGCTCTCCCTGGTGAACACCCCCAGCTCTCCCAGCCTGGCTCCAGAGCTGATGTTCCTTAGAAAATTTTTGAGGGAAAGGAAAACCAGGCGACGGTCTGTTCCTACCACTTGAAGATGAAGCAGGACAGGTTTAGGTGGGATATTGTGGTGAAACTCCTGGCTGTGAGGGTGAGCAGGGGCTGGGCTGGAATTCCCAGAGGAGCTGCGGCTGCCCCTGGATCCCTGGCAGTGCCCAAGGCCAGGCTGGGATAACCAGGGATAGTGGAAGCTGTCCTTGCCCATGGCAGGGGGTGGCTTTAACCAACCCAAACCTTTCCAGGAATTCCATGACCCCATCCAGCACCATTTGCTGAGGTAACTCAAGTTTCAGGCATTCAGCAGAACCCAAGGATTTTGCAGCAGAAATGAGCCCACCCAAAGCCCCCCTGGCAGTGCTGATGAGCAGGAGCAAGTCCAATGCTCACTGTGACCTTCCTTGCTTAATAAAACATTAAATTTTTTAATAAAACACCTCAGAATGTCAAGATTTGGGTTTTTTAGCCGCAACAGGGTTTCTAAAAATTGCATTTGCTGCTCAGAACTGGCAGATGAGGGGGGAATGACGTAGAAAAAAACAAAAAAGGTGAAGTGGAAAAGCAAAGTTTGCCTTTTTTTTTTTTTTTTCCCCTCTAATGGAGGGTAGGAAAACAAGGACACAAACACTGCCAGGAGCCTGGCTGGTGTGAGCCGGAGAGAAATCCAGCATCCCACACGTCCCAGCCAAACCAGGGCTTGGGAATAGATTTCAGATGAATAAAAATAATAAAAATAAAATAAAATAAAATAAAATAAAATAAAATAAAATATGTAATTAAGGGTGGGTTTTTGCAGCCGCAAAGGCCGTGCCATGCGGGCAGGCCGGAGGTTCCCAGTGCCACCTTCCGTCAGCCGCGCCGCACTGCACGGCCACGGAAATCCCGCTGGAAAAGCGGGATTGCATCACCCAGCCCGGCTCCGATCCTTCCCCTCGCAAAAATCCCTGAGCCAGCAGGGAGGATTTCACTGCCCCGCAGCACCCTGCCCTCATTACAGAATATATCTTTATTTACGGATTTTTACAAATATCTGTACAGTTCGCGTGACTTTTTTTTTTTTTTTTTTCCTAAGTTAACGCTCTTTGTTTTCGGCGCGTTCCCTCCCTGCAACACCTGAGTTATAATTGAAATACTGAGATGGAACTTGAGCTTCCAAGCGGACGAGGGGAAGGAGAACACGGATGAAAATCCACAAGGAAAGAGCTCGATTTGGGTGAATTCCCGTCCCTTTGCCGCTGGCAGGTGCCAGCCTGCCCAGCCGGGCTCTCCTTGGCGGCAGGGCAGCCTCCTTCCTCGCATCCCAAATCTCCGGGTTGCAGATTTCTCAGGGAACGGGGATAAACTCCAAACGAGAAGACGTCGGGCTCGTGATCCCCACAGTGAACCCTCTCGATAAAGCCAAGCCGTGCTCTCTGCCACTTCCCAGCACAGTCCAGAGGGGACAAACCCCTCGATGTCCCCCGTAGGTTTTTCCAGCGGGGATGCAGCCTGGTGCCCCGTGCCCTGCCAGCCACACGGTGTTTTCCGAGTGCTTCCTTGAGAGAGAGGAGAGGGCACCTGCGGCCAAGTGAAAGGACTCAGATTTTCCACATCGAGTCAGTCGGCCGCGGCTGCGGCTCTCTCAAGCAAGGAAAAAGCGATCCCAACGGCACTTTTGTCCTGGAATCAGCAGCACAGGGAATGCCTGCGAGGTGCTGAATGATTGCCCGAGCCAGCACAGCTCACGCTGCTCCGTCCCCGAGGGAAAAGTGACTTATGGTGACAATCCACAAGAGACACCACACGGGACAAAGCGGAGCCCGTCTCTCCTCGAGGGAATCACCCGAGGAGCGTGTGGCACCTTTCGGGTGAAGGCTGATCCCAAAAAGGCTCCCTGCTCCTCCAGAAGTTTGGTATTTAGGGTTTGGGGTGCAGGACAAAGCCAAGAGCCGGGCGGTGCTGAGGGGACAAACGCCCAGACTGGAAAAGCCACCGAGAGCGCAGGTGATGATCCATGAGGATCCTGGCAGTGCCAGAGGCCACGGGCTCGGTGACAGCTGTTGGGAGCTTAGGAAGAACATCACCCAGCTGGGAACCACGGGAATTCTTGGATTACAGCCATCCAGCCAGGGCACAACACTGCCAGGGGTGCTGAGCCTGTGCCAGGGGCTGACATCCCTCTGTCCTGCGATGGGCAGGAATAACGGCACAGCCTCAGGGAGGGAAGGGAAGGGAAGGTGTGGGAGCCTCAGCTCCAGCACGGTGTCACCGCGTGCCACCACCCTGTCACACCCCACACACCTGCACACAGGTGGGGAGTGAAGCAGGACACTTCACCAACACTTCCAAAACTCCTGCACCTCTCCTCCATCCCCACCCAGCGCCAAGCCACGAGGGATTCCCCCGAATCCACACGGCCACAAGCTCACACCAGGTACAGGACGAGGGGTCTGGGGGCAAAAGGGGTGCGAGGGAACCTCGAGTGACATGGGTGGGGTGCAGGCAACCTTATCAATATGATAATAAGTAATTCACCTAGTGAATCTGGGGAACGCCAGCCCAGAGGCAGAGCTGGGAAGTGCCTGGAACACCCGCCTCCGGCTACTCCCTAAGGCTGGGAACACGCAGCCTCAAGAGGTTCACAGTCCGAGTTTTGCTTTTAAAAACACCCCCACCCCACCCTGAACCTCAGCACTGTTTAAAAATGAGTGGCTGTTCCCAGGTGTCGCCGTAAGCTCGGACACAGCCTCAGGAAGAATCCCTGGGCTGGAGCGTGCGGCGGGCAGGGCTCTGCTCTCATCCCCTTCTCAGCAGCCCTCGCGGAGGAGGAGTTGGGATTTGCCCGTGATTCCAGCGGCGTGGACTGAACGAGGGCTCAGGGCATCCTGGCAGGCTTCTCCCAGCAGCCCAAGTGTCACTCCAACCCAGTTTGGTGTGCTCTGCTCTGAGCACTGACACCCAAAATGTGCTTTGAAACCCCTGCCCTCTTCACCCCGCTCCTGCCAGGGCAGCGTCCGGGCCGGAGCGATGCGAAAGCAGTCGGATGATGGTGACATCGTGAACATCCTCATCCTCGGAGAGCACAGCTCTGAGGGCTGGCTGGTGGGGAACGCTCTGAGAAGGGTCTGTCCCCACCTGTCCCCATCCCACACCCCCAGAGGGGTCAGGACAGCGTCATGGGAACGCTCCGAGCACAACAAGAGGAGCAGCACCGCTGGAGCAGCTCCTGTCTCCCCATTCCATCCTTCCTGGGAGAGGCGAGGAGAGGAGGGATGTGACACTGGAAAAAAGTCAGGTCAGTCCTATAGGAAGGGGAATTCCACTCCCCTCAGCCTTAAACCAGAGGGGGGAAAAAAAAAAAAAAAAAAATCCATGGAATAGCTTTCAAAGCAATGTCTCTCCTGTAGTGTGACGTCAGTGCCCGCACAGGTACCGTCGTATGTTTGCAGCCAGAAAAGGAAAGAAAATAAACCAAAAAAAACCCAAAACCCCTTTCCCCCCCAAAAAAAAACCCATGGAAAAATTGGATCAGGGCTGCAGCTCAGGCTGGTCCTACCCTATCTGGATCTGCCCCGAGTACATGGTGAGCAGCACCATGATGGTGAAGCCCGTGAGCAGCCCCGCGTTCTGGATGGCGAAGGTGATCAGGGCGCTGCCGTTCTGCTCGTCCTCCCGGCTCACCTCGTTCATCTCAGGGAACTGCAGGGGAAAAAATTGGGATGGCAGGGCTCAGTGACAGCTCCGTCCTTGCTCAGCAAACCTCCACCACCCTCCCATCCCGGCGATTTCAGCGGAGCAAAGCAAAGCAGAGACATCCGCACGTGCCGAGAGCAAACCCCGCCGTGCCTGCGGGCTGAGGGCAAGCAGAGCTTTTCCTAGGGGGAAAAAAAAAAATCCCAGGGGCTCAGGATTCCAGGGCTGAGGATCTGGGGCTCGGGATTTACCATGTCAGCCAGTGCTATGTACAGGAACATCCCTCCAGCCAGAGCAAAGATCCAGTTGGCGGAGAAGTGGCTGCCGGCCACGATGCCGAAGGCCAGGCCCACGTAGCAGCAGCAGGCGGAGATGAAGTTGAAGAAGAGCGCCTGGCGAATGGTCATGCCAGCGTTCAGCAGGATCACAAAGTCCCCTGCGGGAGAAGAAGGTGGGAGGATGAGGAGGGAAGGGCTGTCAGCAGCATCGGGACAGCACCGGCTCCGACTCGGAGAATCCCGGAATATCCCGAGCTGGAAGGGACGCACGAGGATCAGAGTCCAACGCCTGGAGCACACAGGACACCCCGAAAATCTCAGCATGTGCCAGCTCAAGTGTGGGCTCCCTGTGGCTGCTGGCACTGGGCACTGACCATTCCACTGTTCCTAAATTCAGACATTCACACCCAAACCTGCCTCTCCTTCACTGACCATTCCACTGTTCCTAAATTCAGACATTCACACCCAAACCTGCCTCTCCTTCACTGACCATTCCACTGTTCCTAAATTCAGACATTCACACCCAAACCTGCCTCTCCTTCACTGACCATTCCACTACTCCTAAATTCATTCACACTCAACCTGCCTCTCCCTCACTGACCATTCCACTATTCCTAAATTCGGACATTCACACTTAAATCCATCTCTCCTTCACTGACCATTCCACTATTCCTGAATTCAGACACTCACACCCAAATCTGCCTCTCCTCCACTGACCATTCCACTATTCCTAAATTCATTCACACCCAAACCTGCCTCTCCTTCACTGATCATTCCACTATTCCTGAATTCAGACATTCACAATTAAATCCATCTCTCCTTCACTGACCATTCCACTACTCCTAAATTTGGACACTCACACCCAAACCCGCCTCCCTCCTCAACTGCCCCTAAATTTGAACATTCACACCCAAACCTGCCTCCCACTCACTGACCACAGCACTGTCCCTAAACCCACACATCCCCACCCAAACCCGCCTCCTCCTCCGCCCCAAACCAACGAGGTGTCAAGCCCTTTTTTTTTTAATTTTTTTTTTTTTTTTTTTTTGCCTCCAGATGCCTCCATCTAAATTTAAACCTCAGACATCATATTACCTCGTTATTTTTAGAGCAGCGATTACTCAGAGCAGTTTACAGCGCTCCCTTTCCCCCCCCACCCTCCACGCACCCCTCAGCAGCATCGCTGTTTATTCCACCCCAAAATTCGCCTTTCTGGATGGAAAAAGGCCGGGTTCCGGAGCGAGCAGGAGCAGGGGCAGAGCCCAGGAGCCACGTACCCAGCTCGTGTGGGAACTCCTCGCAGAGTATGGCCACGGAGGTGCTGATCCCTTGGAAGACGGACACGGTGAAGGACGCGCCGATGGCCAGGCCGTCGATGAAGTTGTGGAGGCCGTCGCTCAGGGTGATCATCCACGCCAGCGTCCCGATGTCCGAGTACCTCACCTCCTTCAGCCAGTAGCACGCGCTCTGGGAGGCCTGCAGGTCCTGCCACAGCACCCCAAAACGGGGCTCAGCACCCGGGTGGGGTCGCTGATCCCTCCCCGGGATGGGAAAAACAACCCCCCGTTCGTTAAATCCGGTCTGTTCCCGCCACCCGCAGAGGATTTGGGCTGCAAAACTCTTTTTAACTGACAGGTGGGGTTTTGCCGCAATCCCGCGGGGTTTTGCCGCAATCCCACGGGATTTTGCGCTCACCTGGACGGAGAGGGAGCCCACCACAGCCTTCTCATCCCCGGAGGGGGGCTTGCACTCCAGGTCGCTGGTGATGTGTGGGATCATGTGGTCCAGGTCCCCGTTCTGCAGCTTCTCCGTGACGCCCTCCTCCCGGTCCTTCTTGGAGGGCAGAGCCTCGGGGCCGTAGTGGCTGTGCCCGTGGTGGTGCTGCAGGATCAGGGGGTTCGGGGCTGTCAGCCATCCCAATATTCCTGCTGTTTCCCACCCTGCTATCCTGATATTCCTGCTCTTTCCAACCCAGCCATCCCAATATTCCTGCTCTTTCCTGCCCCACCACCCTGAAATTCCTGCTGCTTCCCACCCTGCTACCCAGATATTCCTGCTGTTTCCTACCCAGCCATCCCGATATTCCTGCTGCTTCCCACCCTGCTACCCAGATATTCCTGCTGTTTCCCACCCTGGTATCCTAATATTCCTTCTCTTTCCCTCCCCACCACCCTGAAATTCCTGCTGTTTCCCTTCCCGCCACCCCAATATCCCTGCTGTTTCCTTCCCCACCATCCCAATATTCCCACCGTTTCCCACCCAGCCATCCCAATATTCCCGCTGTTTCCCACCCAGCCATCCCAAAATTCCCGCTGTTTCCCACCCCTCCGTCCCCTGCTCGGCCTCACCTGGTCCTTCTGCTTCAGGAGCATCTTCAGGATCTTCTCCGTGAAGAAGAAGAGGTAGAAGCCGCCGAACACCACGGCGGATTTGGAAACGTAATAATCTTCCTGGGGGTTGAATCCAAACGCCTGCGGGCAGGAGGGGACACGGCAGAGGATGAGGAGCGGGCCCTGGCAGTGCCCTTCGCCTGCCTTTGCCCCTGGGGTGACGCTGGAGGGGTGACACAGCTCCGAGCTCCCTCTGAGGAGCGGCTGCTTCGGGGACAAGCTCAGGAAACGCCTTTTGTGCACCTTTAATCTCCCTCATTCCCTGCATCGGATCCAACACCCGCACCGGGGCAGGGATGCCAAAACCAGGCTCCGCTCTGCACGGGGGGGACCTGCCTCCAGGGCTAGAAAAAGCCAGAAAAGGCAAAAAAAAACAACGAATCTCTGCTTGAAGCAGACTGGGGATCTCCCTGGGGAGAGAGAGCCCAACTCCAAACTCCAAACTGCAGCTCCGAGGGGCTTCCAGCCCTCCACAGCTCGCTCTGGGCTCCCCTCCGATGCCGCCTTCCCAGAGAGAGAAACAGCCCCAGAGAGAGAGAGAGAGAGAAGAAAGCCCAGACCTCTCCCTACCTCGGGAATGAGCTGGAAGAGGGCGTTGGAGTAGAGAGTTCCAATCGCCAGAGCTATGAAGTAGAGGAGCAGCCGCTTGTAAAAGGTCTTCTTCATGAAGGGCACCACGCTGGCTCCCACCAGCGAGCACAGGGAGATGACGGAGACGCAGAGGAAACCGTAACCCCAGACTTGGCAGAGCCAAACCCACCCCGGGAGACGGGAGACGGGAAGGGACGAGATCAGCGCGGGGACGGGCAGGGGAGGAATCCACACCGACAGGACAGAGAGAGGAGGGAGGGAGACAAGAGGACATCCATTAGTGATTGCTCTTCATCCGGCGCCACCTCCCAAGGGCGAACCCGGCGCCCAACGGCTTTGGGAAACGTTTGGGAACCTCATTTCGGGGCGGCCGGGCCGCGTCCCGGCTCCGCTGCGGGAGCCCTTCCCAAGCCGCAGAGCGCCCGGGTGCCCCGAGCGCCCGGCACGCTCCATCCCTGCCCCGCGGCGGGGTTGGGGCGTGCCCTCCGGCATTTCAATTCCCGGCAGATCCCCGGGAATTGGAGGCGCTCCTTTTCCAAGTCCGGCAAATAAAAGTTGCCGTTCTGGAGCTGAAAAGGAACCTTGGAAAAACATCCCAATGCCAGCAGGGATGAGGCAGTGAGCTCAGCGACAAAACGGGCAACGCCAGGGTTTGGAAAAACCCCGCCGGAATTTTTGAGCCAAATCCAGCTCGTCCTCTTGAGGAGGCACCCGGAGCACGTTCCGAAGGTTTCCAGTCCAGGTGGGTTTGGTCAGCTCCAGAACGGCGCAATTACAACACAATTAATTTTGCGATATTTCTGTCGGTCCCATCGGAGCACCAGGAAACCTCACGGAAGCCAGAACCCTTGTGGGAACACCGGGCTGGGAAATCAGGCGGGGAAAAAAAAATCAAAATATTTGCAAAAGTTGGCCGATTCCAGAGGAAGCCGCTGCTTCTCCAGGCTGTTCTCCGTGCTTTTATACGGATATTTGAGCGTATTTTCAGGGATATTTCACATTTTTTTCTCTCCGGCTCATGCCACAAGCGTGGCCGAGCACATCCCTCCGAGGCAGAAACTCCTGGACACGCAGAGCAGGAGCAAACCGCTTCTCCCAGCGCATTCCCACTCCTCAGACGCGGCAGGGCCGGAGGACACCGCGCGTTTCCTGGTGCTCAGAGAGGGGTCAGAAAAGCCCTGCGGAGCCCCTTGAGCCAAGCCCTGAGCCTGGGGGTCGGATGGATTTGGCGGGGTGGAGGCAGAGAGGGAGCTGCCCCCGGAGACGCGAGAGAGGGCAGGGACGTTCTACCGCACCTCTGGGATGAGCTGGAAGAGCGCGTTAGAGAGCAGCGTGCCGATGGAGAGCGCGATGAAAAACAGGAGCACCCGGCTGAAAAAGGCCTTCTGGGAACACGGAACGATGAGGATCCCGAGCAGGGAGGCCACGTTAATCATGGACACACTGAGAAAACCAAAGCCCCACACTGCGGAACGAGAAGAAACGAGGGCCAGACATTACCGAGGCTCTCGGAGAGCCCTGGCTGGGGAGGGCTGGCTCCAGGGCTCTTCCCCGTGCTCCGGATGCTCCAGCTGCGACAAAACCGCCGTGTCGGGCGCAGGGGAGGTGGGAACGAAGCCGCCTCGGAAAAGGTTTTTCCCGAGCCGGCCCCAGCGTGGGAGAAGCCGAGCTGCGCTCGGAGCAGCTGATCCGCGGCCTTGGGCACGGTCAGGAGCGGGATAAGCGGGAGCTGGGGGAGCATCTGCCGGCGGCTGGATCCCTCCAGGGCCCCCTCCCACCCACAGGGAACTCACAGCAGAGTCCCCTCCTCATCCAGCTATCCCGGAGGCACAGAGGTTATCCCGGCAAAACCACAGCACGATCCACAGCCAGGAGAACTCGGTCGGGATTCCCGGCTGCCGGAGGCAGGCGATTTCCCAGGAGTGGGAACTGGCTGTTCCTCGGTGCCCAGGCCCAGGCAGTGCCCGTGGCCCCCCGCCAGCACCCCAATTACCTTCAGCTGAGCTGGGCCTGCTCTCCTCTGTCTGCTCATTCTCCTCGTTTTCCAGGTTTTCGGAGGCGCACGCGCCCGACTCCAGCTGCTGCAGGATGGTGGGGCAGAACTCCTGGAACTCTCTGTGCCCCACAGGGGAGCCCTCGCTCAGGTTGTGGATGGCAAAAAGCTCCACGGAGCTGAAGCACTGGGGGAGGGAAGGGACAGAAACGCGCCTTGAGCTTCCCACAGCTCCTCAGAGAGATTGCGGGAGTCTGCAGGGAGGTTTTGGGGGGTCCGCAGAGAGGTTTTGGGGGGTCCGCAGGGAGGTTTTGAGGGGTCCGCAGAGAGGTTTTGGGGGGTCCCCAGGGAGGTTTTGGGGGGTCCCCAGGGAGGTTTTGGGGGGTCCCCAGGGAGGTTTTGGGGGTCCCCTCCTTACCCGGGAGAGGTTCAGGCGCTGCTGAGGTGTTTGGGAGGCATTGGCGTGTCCCACTCCCACATCCAGGCGGTTCAGCAGGGCCTTGAGCTGCCTGAGGCTCAGGCTCTGGCTCTCTCCGTAGCGCTGCAGCAGATCCTGCAGGAAGGAGGCTGCGGACACCCCGGACACTCCGGCGCCGTCCCTGCCCGCCCGGACCTGCGGCCAGGGGAGGAGGCAGAGCAGCAGCAGGAGCAGCAGCAGGCAGCAGCTCCGGGGGCCCACGCTGGGGATCATGGTGCCTCTGGGATGCTGGGAGAGAAACCACACTTGGCTTCGGCATTCCCAGAACTCCAACCGCGGCTCCTCCACCCCACCGACGGATTTATCCTCAGGGAAAGGGGGAACAAGCGCTGGGAGCGGCCAGATCCCGAGGAGGACTCAGCATTTTTCCCGCAATCTTTCCGCACGAGAGCACCCCTGCACCCTCACTCACCGCGGGGCGCTGCCGGGACACGGCTCCCGGGGGCTCTCCAGCTCCGCAGCGCCTCGGGGACCCTGGGAAGAGCGGGATGGTCGGGAAGCAGGCAGGGCCGGCTGTGCCAGCCCCAAACCCAGCTCTGCCGGGGGTGAGGGGGTCACGCTCCAGCCCTTGGCCACGCGTGGGTCCCCTGGGTGTCACCGGGGCTGGGACACAAACGCCTCCGGGACTTCAATGCCGGTGTTCAGAGGAACACGGGAGCCCCGGGGACAGAGGTGGCCTGTTCATCAGGTTATAATTTAACCAGGATAATTACCATGAACCGAGTGCTTCCCCGCTCCAACTGTAGGAGCCTTTATAGTGTTTGCCCAGAATCAATCCTTGCCCTCTGTGCCCCTTTCATGCGTGCCGGGAATCGATAAAAGAGGGGCGGCACAGCCCCGGGGTGCAAAGGAATGGGCTCGGGGAAAAGGGGGGAACGCCAGGCACGACCTGCACGTCCAAGCCGGGACGCACCCAAGAGCCTGGAGCTCAGGCCGCCTCCCTGGAAAAGCTCCCCCGAAAGGCGCGTGGGATTCGCGAGGAGAAAATGAAAGCCCGCTGCCTCCATCCCGATGCCAGCGTGGGGCTGCAGGTGCTCGTGCCGATCCTCCCCGGCTCCCCTTCCCAGCGGCTCCCGGAGCTCCCGACCCAGCCCTGACACCCCACAGCGCCCGGCCTGCGCTGACGGCTCACAGGCTCCGTGAGGCCTCGGTCTCTTCCAAAAAACAGGACATTTTTGAAGCCTGGCCAAGCGATTGTTCCAAAAATAACCTGGGGCCAGGATTTCCACGCCGAGGGGCTGCCGGGGAACCCGCAGGACCCTGCTCCCCCCATCCGGGACCCCGCTGCCCCTGAAGGCTCCCACATTCCCGCAGGTTTTACCAGCTTACCACCACTTTGTGAGCTTTGTTCTCCGGCAGGTTTTAGCCTCCTCCTGCCAGGGCTTAGCTCGGATGCTTTGACTTAACCCTTCCCCTCCCAAAACCAGGGAAGGAGCCCGTCCAGAGCGGTGCTGGGAACACCCAACTGGGTGGGGGCACCCGAGGGACCCTTCCTCTGCCCTCCCTATCCCAAATCCACCCTTCCAGGTGGCTCCACGGGACATCCAGGCCGCCGGTGACTCGCACAGGTGCTGGCACAGCGTGCCAAAGGTGTGTCCCGGCTGGCCGCCCTCCGCATCGCCCCGATCCCGCCGGGAGCCCTCCGGCTCCCTGCACACCCCACGTGTGCCAAAGCACGCAGCTCTCTCTCTCTGCTGCCAAAATCCCTCCCGGGGGTTTCTCCCAAAGCCGGGCTGAGCCGGATACACCCGGGCTGGGAAACCGGGACCTCGACTTTGGCCCCGCTGCAAAAGCAAAGCGCCGAGCGAGGGGGGCAGCGGCCGGAGCTGCAAAGGCTCGCTCCGTTTTAGGGCAAAACCGAGGCGGAGGAGCCGCCCCTGCGGAAGAGAAGGGCCCAAAGAGGGGCATCCCGGGGGGCTCCGACCTGCTGGAACCCCAGGGCAAGGCAGGAGCGGGCCGGGCACACCCAGCCCGGCATCCCGGGACAGACGGGACACCCAAAGAACGCCGACCCTCGCCACGGCCACCGCCAGCCGCGACACCCCCGGAGCCCCCCCGGCCTCCTGCTCGCTACCTTCAAGGGCGTCCTTCCACCGGGATGCGCTCCCGGAGCCCGGAGCCAGCGCCTGACCTACTTTATCGCTCCTGGGCACGGGGCACGGGGACAAAACCGCTGCCACGCGAAGGGAGGGATGCCCGGGAGGGAGGGAAGTGCCCGGGAGCGGTGCCCGGCAGCCACGACAGCAGCTCCCAAGGCCGGGCAAACCCTTCCCAGCTCCCTGGGCTTCGCTTCCCGGAGATCATCGATCCCGGCCGCGATTTCCACTCCCCCCCCCCCGCTCCGAGCGGGAAGGTGACGCCGGGAATAAAAACCGCTGGCACAGCCGAGCATGACCCCGGAGACGTCAGCCCCGCGCCAGACGCTTCGCGAAATCCCGCGCAGGGACAGCGACAGGGCAAAGCTGGAGGGGCCTGGGGCAGCGGGGACCCCCAAATTCCAACCCCCCGGGCCCCATCCCGCTGCTGCCGGGGCGGTGGGAGCCAGCGGGGCCGAGCTCCTTCCGGAGCAGAAGCCGCTCCACGTGTCCTGCGGCAAGGAGGCTTCGCCGGGGCTGGAAGGGTTTTCCAAGCCCTGCGGCTCGTCCCGGGGCTGGCAGCGGGCACGTTCCTGGGTCACGGACACGCTGCACTGCCCCCGGAGCCTCCGGGCACT
The DNA here is from genome assembly GCF_015227805.2 of Hirundo rustica. Taxonomy (NCBI): domain Eukaryota; kingdom Metazoa; phylum Chordata; class Aves; order Passeriformes; family Hirundinidae; genus Hirundo; species Hirundo rustica. The sequence continues at coordinate 3,783,290 of NC_053477.1, forward strand.
CCCGTCCCTTCCCTTCCCGTGATCCCGGCCCGCAGGCCCCGGCGGATGGGCAGAGAAACCGGGAGATACCCCGGGCGTCCCCGGGCGTCCCCGGGCATCCCACCGCACACGGAGCCCCCGGTCCTGCCCAGCGCACCCTGGAGCGGAGCTGCCGCTGCCCCCCGGGCCCTGCCCCCTGTCCCACCGCCGCTGCCTGGTCCCACAGCTTCCACTGGTGGTGTCAGACCCCATAACTGGGCCCTGCACCCCAAAACTCAGTCCTGCACCCCATAATAGGGTGCTGCACCTCAGACCCCACCTCTACCTGCCCCCTCTCCTGCCCCAAACCCCACGGGCTGTCCCAAAACGAGCCTCCATGGCTGTCCACAGGCCCTAGGAGCGGTCCCAAACCCTAAACATCCTCTCTCTGCGTCCTTCCCTGCATCCTGCATCCTTCCCTGCATCCTGCATCCTTCCCCGCATCCCCCATCCCCATCCGGGGCTCGGGGCCGGCCCCAGCCCGCTCCCCCCGGTGCGCTGCCGCCCTGCCCCCGGCGGCCCGTCCCCGCGGCCGGGTCCCTGCGGCAGGGCAGGGCTGCCGTGCCTGTCCCGGTCCGTCCCGGTTCGTCCCGGTCCATCCCGGTCCTACCTCGGCTCCGCTCCGCTCCCGCTCGGGGCCGCGCAGGGCGCAGGCGCGGCCACCGGGCCAGAGAGCGCGCTGCCATTGGCTGCTGCTGCCTCGGGACACGCCCCCTCGGCCTCGGGACACGCCCCCTCAGCGGCGCGGCGCCGGGACCCCCAAAAGTGCCAAAGGGGCACCCCAAAAATCACACCCGAGACCCCTAAAAATCACACCCGGGACCCCCCAAAAACCCCAGCCAGGACGTCCCAAAAATCCCATCCGGCACCCCTAAAAAATCCCACGCGGGACACCAAAAATCCCACCCGGGACTCCCCAGATTTCCCCTAAACGTTCCCTGGGATCTTCCCCAAACACGCCAGGAGCACCGGGACTCCCCAAAACCCATCCGGGGGTACCGGGGACCCCACAGAGCCCACTGAACACCCAACCCTGAGGGCACCAAGACCCCCAGGACCCCTCCGAGGGACGCCCCCAGATCCCCAAACACCCCCTGGGAGCACTGAGCACCCCCAACATCCCCTCGGGTGGGGCTGGGGGACCACGAGGACCCCCTGGAAAAGCCCAGGTGGGACAAATCCTGGCAGCCAGACCCGTCCTGGAGCTGTCAGGGACAAAGAAAAAGCAGAGCTGGGATTAAAAAAAAAACTGCTGGACCCCCAAAATCTCCGGCCCAGCACCCCCAGGGCCAAGACTTGTTCCTAAATCCCATCCCGGGCCGGGCCACGGCTGCCAAAGTCCGCCTGGATTGGCAAATAAACGGGGATGAATGATTAACCCAGGGCACAAGGTGACAGCTCCGGTGTGCTGTGACCCCCCCTCCATCCCGGGATCCCCCCCCAAAACCCACGAGGGAGCAGCTGTAGATTAAATCAGCGACGATTTTATTGGAACGAACCACGAAAACTGCTTCGAGCGAGGAGAAAAACCAGGGAATTCCAACTTCTCTTGACTTAGAGGCAAAAAAGGAAAAAAAAAAAAAAAAAGCACCTAAAATAGGTGAAAACTCCAAACCTTTCCCTGGGGTAACGACCTGAATCCACAAAGAATTCTCCTTGGAAAAGCAGTGACTCCTCAAGGACGGGAGAACCGGCCAAACTGGAGCTGCTTTGTGCAACGGAAAAATAAAAAAAAAACAGGAAAACAACTTTAAACCCACATGGAAATGCAAGAAACTGGGGAAGGGGGGGAAAAAAACCTCCGAAATCCTTGGGATTTACATCCAGCACCAGCACAGGGAGGAGCTGTGGGAGCAGCAGCACTTTTGGGGCTCATTAACTCAACCCCCTTCACTGGGAGGGCTGGAAAAGCAGCGGGATATTCCTTGGGGTTCATCCCCACGGAGATAATTCCCAAAAAAAGCCACAGCCCTGGGATGCTGCTGCAATCCCCAAGCACCCCCTAAACCGACAAACAAGGAATAAATTAACACCAGAACAGGGAATTGAGGGAGATCCCCCTCGGAACAGGGGGGGGAGCAGCAGGCGGGGAGCGGAATTCCGGGTGCAATTCCCAGATTTCCGGGCGCAATCCCAGTTTTCCCGGAGCTGGCAGGTCAAAGGAAGAAGAGCTGCTCGCTGAGGTGGGCGCTGGGCTCGTGGTGCAGCACCTGGCCCACCAGGAATGCCAACTTGTGGGCGTATTTGCAGGGAGCAGGGACGCGGACGGTGCCCGGCCAGTTCCAGTACAGGTGACAGAGCTTGAAGGTCAACCTGGGACAGGGAGAAACGGGGTTTGGGATTTCTGGGGATGGAGACAGGTTCAGATCACTCTGAGGTGTCCCTGTCCTTGAAACAGGGAGAAACGGGGTTTGGGATTTCTGGGAATGGGAACAGGTTCAGATCCCTCCCAGGTGACTCTGTCCTTGAAACAGGGAGAAACGGGATTTGGGATTTCTGGGAATGGGAATAGAGACAGGTTCAGATCCCTCTGAGGTGACCCTGTCCTTTAAACAGGGAGAAATGGGATTTGGGATTCCTGGGAATGGGAATGGGAACAGGTTCAGATCCCTCCCAGGTGACTCTGTCCTTGAAACAGGGAGAAACGGGATTTGGGATTTCTGGGAATGGGAATGGAGACAGGTTCAGATCCCTCTCAGGTGTCCCTGTCCTTGAAGCAGGGAGAAATGGGATTTGGGATTCCTGAGAATGGGAATGGAGACAGGTTCAGATCCCTCTGAGGTGTCCCTGTCCTTGAAACAGGGAGAAATGGGATTTGGGATTCCTGGGAATGGGGACAGATCCCAGAACCTGCTCCCAGGTGTGTTTATCCAAAGGTTGGGAATGGGCTGAGCCAGGTGTGGGATCCTCCTCATCCACCTCCTCCCAGTTCACCCAGTATGAGCAGCGGGCTCAGCCCAGTGCCTGCACAGGGATCTGTGCCCCCCAAACTGCTCCAGGGGCTGATTTACCCCAAAACCCCAAATCTGGGGATTCTCCGGGTCCCCACCCCGACACGAGGCTGCTCTTCCCTCTGTGGGATACTGGGAACTCTGGGATTCCTGCTCTTCCCTCTGGAGGATTTGGGGGGGCTCTGGGATATTCAGGGGTCTCCTGCTCCTTCCCCTGGATGATTTTGGGGGTCTCTCCCCTTCCCTCTGGAATATTTTTGGGGGGCTGCAGGATGTCAGGAACTCCGGGATTCCTGCACTTTTCCCTGGATGATTTCTGGGGGTCTCTCCCCTTCCCTCTGGAATATTTTCGGGGGGCTGCAGGATCTCAGGAACTCTGGGATTCCTGCACTTTTCCCTGGATGATTTCTGGGGGTCTCTCCCCTTCCCTCTGGAATATTTTCGGGGGGCTGCAGGATCTCAGGAACTCCGGGATTCCTGCACTTTTCCCTGGAATATTTTTGGGGACCTGCAGGATCTCAGGAACCCCGGGACCCCCTCACTTTTCCCCGGGTGACTCTGAGGGTCGCTCCCCTCCCTCCAGGGAGGATTTTGGGGGGCTCAGGACCGCCCCTTACCTCTGCAGGTGCTCGGAGCTGAGGTTGGCCGTGTTCCACATGCAGATGTAGCGCGTGGGGACGCTGCAGCCCTGCCGGGAGTGATGGGCCAGCAGGAAGAAATCCTGCCTGGGGAGGCAAAACAAAGCCCAACCTTTATTTTTTTTCCCCACCCCAAAATGAGCATTTTTGCACCTCAGGGTGCTCTGAACCCCAGACTGGGGTGTATTTTTACACCCCACAACGGTGGGTTTGAACCCCCAAGCGTTTCATTTTCGCACTCCACGGGGATTTTCCTGCACCCTGGGGTGCTTTTACTTTTTCTTTCACTCTGGGATTTTTTTTGCACCCTGGTTTTATAACCTTTATATATATATATTTTTTTTTTTTTTCTCACTCAAGGTGTTTTTACACCCCATCTTAATTGTTTAAAAACAATCCATTATAATATACCTCATGGTACTTTCCCAATCCTTCCTTCTTACGGGGCATTTACACGTGTTTTTCACACCTTGGGCTGGATTTTTACCAACACCCTGGGCTATTTTTACAAATCCTTTGGCACCCTGGGAATTTTTTTGCACCCTGAGGTTCCTTTTTGCACCCTGGCCTATTTTTACAACCAATTTTTTTTTTTTGGCACCCTGGGGTGGTTTCACAACCATTTTTTTTTTCCCCCCCGTACCGAGGGTGGATTTTTTTTCCCCTCACGTTGGGGCATTTTTTTCCACCCTGGGATATTTTTTCCCACCCTGGGATATTTTTTCTCCCTTCCCAGGGCGTTTTTTACCCCGTCCCAGCTCTCCCCAGCCTCTCACCCGCCCGAGCTGGTGACGCCGTGGTCGATGACGGTGCCCAGGGGAGGGGACACGAACTCCTCTCCTGCCAGGCAGTAGAAGTTGGTGCTCAGCTGCTTCTGCACCACCACGACCACCAGGCTGGGCTGGTAATTTTGGAAGGCGTGGAAGCTCTTCTGGAGCTGGGGCACCTCGTACTTGAGCACCGTGTCCAGCTGAGGGTCGGACACCCCGTCGCGGTACAGCACGATCTTCATGGGCAGGGAGTGGTTGAGCTTGGGGGGAAAAAGAAAACGGGGAAAATCAGCTCGTTTTTAATTCCCTGCCGGCTGAGGGAGGTGGGAGAACGTTCCCTGGTCAGCAGAAGTTTGGGGATGCAGCTGGGAATTTAACCCATGCTGAGACACTTCCCAAAAATGCAGCTCGGGGTGGGTTTGGGGAGGGCTGTGTTTGTATTAATCACGGAATTCCGGATGGGTTTGGGTGGGAAGGAGCTATAAAATCATCTCAATCCAGCCCCTGCCATGGGCAGGGATACCTCCCACTGTCCCAGGTTATTCCAGCCCGGCCTTGGACACTTCCAGGGATCCAGAGGCTTCTCTGGGAATTCCAGCCCAGCTCCTCCCCACCCTCCCAGCCAGGAATTCCTTCCCAGTCTCCCACCCATCCCTGCCCTTTCCCAGTTTAAACCATTCCCTGTGTCCAGGGCTGTTCCTGCAGCATCCAGAGGGAGATGAGAAAATAAAACCAAAGAATCCTGGAATGGTTTGGGTTGGAAAGGACCTTAAATCCCATCCCATTCCACCCCTGCCACGGGCAGGGACACCTCCCACCATCCCGGCTTGCCCCAAGCTGCCTTCGGACACTTCCAGGGATTCAAGCAGCCACAGCTTCTCCGGGAAAATCCCAAGAGCTGGGATTTCTCCTGGCCCCTGGCCCGTCACAGCCTGCTTTTCTCACGCTGGGGACAAGGGCCAGGCCTTTGGGAGCTGTAACGTGGCACTTCCCTCCGAGCCAGGCGATCCCGAGGCGCGTTCCCGAGATAAGGATGAGCCGCGGCCGGCTCCACATCCAGTCCAAAGGCTGCCGGGGAGGAGGTTTGCTGCCCTGCACGTAGCCAGGCTGAAGTTTGGGAGGTTTTCCCTTCGTTTTTGAGGGAATGTGGGTGGGTTTTTGGTGGGCCTCACCTCGTGGAAGCGCTTGAGGGCTTGGGAGAGGCAGAGGCGGAGGCTGTCGGCGATTTCCTGGTGGGGCATCTGGAAAACCACCTTGGAGTACCACTTGGTGAGGATGCTGGGGATGGAAGGGGGGAATGAGCAGCAGGAACTTCCCCCAGCACCAGGCAAAGTCCAGCCCCAGAGCGGCCCTGGCTCAGCATTCCCAGCCCCTTCCCGAGCCATTCCCGGGGAGAGCAGCATCCTCAGCCCCTCCCCGGCCAGGGAAGGGGATTTGGGATGGGATATCCTGCAAATTCCCAGGGCACAGCAGGAAAACGCCTTCCCCCCCTCCCTTTCCCAGGAAGCCACGCACTGGTTCATGCTGGCCACGAAGCCGATGACGGAGCGCACCCCTGGGCTCCGGCTGTGGTGGATGTCCATGCCCACAACCATCAGCTGCGTCTGGAGAGGGGAAAAAAGGGGATTTAGGGATAATGTCCATGCCCACAACCATCAGCTGCTTCTGGAAGAGGGAAAAACAGCCAGGTTGGATTTAGGGATAAGCCAGACAGCTCCAGGCTCGGATCCCTGCAGCTCCAAGGGACTCACAGGAGCACCCAAGAGAAGCCAACCCAGATTCTCCAGCTGGCTCATCCAGCCCATGCCCACAATGATTCAGCCCCTCCAGAGCTTCCAGGCTCATCCCAGGCCTCTTTCCCAGGGCTTTCCTGCCTTACCAGCGGGATATCAACCCCCCAGAGCTGCCCGCCCAGCTTGCAGTTGATCTGCAGCAGAACTTTCTGCACCACGCTCCTGATCTTGCCGGGATGGCCCGTGAGGGACTGGGCGGTGATGACCTGTGGAGAGGGGAAAACGCAGGGAAAAGTGAGGCTTGGAGACAGCCAGGGATCCCCAGGGATGGGAGGTCCCAGCCCACCTGGGAGGGCACGGGGGTCTGCACGCAGCAAAGCTTCTTGATGGCCCCGTAGAGGTCGTCCCGGCCGCTGGGGGTGATGCACAGGAGCAGCTGCACCTTGTCCTGAGGGGAATCGTGGAATTGTTCAGCTTGGAAAAGCCCTCCTGGATCACTGAGTCAAACCTAAGGTCACCGATAACCCAGGCCCCCAAGTGCCAACGTGCACACCTCCAGGGATGGGGACTCCCTTCCCATGAAAAAATTCCTCCTGGTGTCTAACCCCAGCCTTCCCTGCCACATCCCATCCTTTGTTCCCAGCCCCGTCATGGATTTTTTAGGGAAAAATAAGGTCCCCCCCACAAGCCTCTTCTTCTCCCAGGTGCTCCCATCCCAGGGATGTCCCCGCTCCTCACCTGGCTTCCCAAAGAGCTCTGGATGCTCCTGACATAGGTCTCGATGCGGTCGTCGCGCAGCTCCTGCACCGTGGGCTGTCCCACCTGGATTCCCATGGCTCCAGAGCTGCTCCTCATGGCCCCCAGCAGGTCCTTGGCCAGGTGCTGCAGCCGCTTGGGGTAGAGCAGGAGCCAGGAATTGATGGAGATCTGGGAGAGAAGGACAGGCCGTGGTTTGGGGGGGGCGTTTCTGCGGCTCCCAACCCGCGCAGCACGGTCCAGTTTGGGAGAGGAGAAAGCTACGGAGAGCAGGGGGAGGTTTGGGAGAGGAGAACTGGGCCCAGAGGAACCTGGAGAGCAGCAGGGAGTCAGTCCGGGAGAGGGAGGGAATTCGGGCCAAGAGGAACCTGCGGCACAGAGGGGAATTTGGGAAGGAAGCGGCCCGAGGGAAATCTGGAGCACAGAGGGGGATCTGGGAAAGGGAATTTGGAATTCCATCCAATTCCTGCACGTGTGAAAGGCTCCCTCCAGCCCGGGAGGAGGTGGGAAAGCAGACACCACGGCCTCATACCTCCAGCTCCTTCGGAAAACCGTCTGGAGCGCCAGCCCAACACAAACGAGGGAAAGGCCCGAGCTGGAGGCGGCTCAGCCGCAACGCCAGCGCTCAGGAAAACCCATCCCAAGCTTTCCAAAGGAAGGGACGGGAGGAGGCTGCTGCTCACCACGGCGATGGGCGCCTCCTTGGCCACCTCCCGGTGCCAGCCCACGTCCTCGGCGGGAAGGAAGGAGCGGTGCCGGAGGTTGATCCGCTCGGCGGGCAGGACGTGACCCTGGGTCTGGGCAGAGCGGGAATCTCCGGAGCTGCCTGCGCCGCCTCCGTGCCCGGGGGCAGGCTGGGAGCCCCGCAGCCCTTACCCTGTAGATATCCGTGTCCAGGCGCAGCCCCCAGCGCTCCAGCTCCCGGGAGGCGTCCGGCGTGTCCCGGATGCGGCACAGGAGGCTGGTGAGGCGCTGGTAGTGCTGCTGGGGGCTCTGGATCATCTCCCACATCACCTCCTGCGCCGGGGGACGGCCGGCGGTGAGGGAGGGCTTGGGGTTCATCCCAAACCCTCCGGAGAGAAGGGACGAGGGGAAGGGACGGGCTCTGACCTTCAGCATCCGACTGTTCTTGTGGAGGTCGGACAGGCCGGTGGGGAAGGTGAGCTCCGGCACGAGCAGCACCAAGTCCAGCTGGCGCTGCAGGGAGGGAGAGGCAGCGTCAGCATTCCAGGGGCCGGGAATCCCGGCTGTCCCCAGGGGCTGGAGAGCAGCCCCTGGATCTCCCTGCTGTGCTCACCCTCCCCTGCGGCAGCAGCTTCTCCTTGGGCTTGTGGACAAGCAGCGGCTGGTCCAGCTCCCTGATGGTGATCCCGTGGGTCTTGCTGGAAAAAGAAACCAGCATCGTCAGCCACGTTCCACAAGCCCGGAATTTCGCTTGGCAAGGACGGATCCGGCAGAACGCCGAACGCCAAAGCCCCGCCGCGGGCAGCTCCCTGCTCCCGCCGCCGGGCTCGGAGCCCTTCCCATCCCCACGGGATGAATCCGGCGGTCTCTCCTCACCTGTAGTACTCCACGAAGGTGATCTCCTGGCCGCTGGCCAGGGTGAAAGTGTCCTTGGGGGTCTTGTCCCAGTCGATGTCGTCCACGCGGTAGGTGCGGTGGTTGTAGCGCGTCATGACCACGCTCCCCACCAGCTGCTTGGTGCACTCGTCCTGGAACGTCCTCTGGCTCTGGGAGTGGATGGTTTGCCTGGGAAAGGAGGAGAGGCACGGAACGCTCCCTCCCTGTGCTGTCCCGAGGTCAGAGCACCTCTTTGCAGCACCCTCGTCCCCAAAGATTTCGGGGGTTTTCTTTTTTTGCTTCTCTCACATCACGCTCAGGACGGACTCGCTGCGGATGATCTTGTGGATGGCGTCCACCATGAGGAAGAGCCCCCCGTCCTTCCTCCGGATGCTGACGGCGTATCCCGGCCAGATGTGGAGGCTGTGCCCAGAGGGAAGGAGGCTCTGGGTTAACCCGGAGCAGCCAAGGAACACCCCAAACTCCGGGATTCATTTCCCGGCTCCCAACTTCTCAAAACAGCCACTACAAAGTCAGGCTGACCCGGGAACACTTCCCAGCTTCCAGGTTTCCAGGGAAACGGGGACGATCCTGTGGGAAGGAAGGTGCCAGCACCCACCTGTATTTCTGTAGAGCGGTGGCCTGGGCAGGCTCAAAGAAATGTCTCCCAACCAGGCTCATGTTCAAGATTTTCATCACCCTGAGGAAGGAAAAGCAGGAAAAGCAGGACTGGGTGAGGATTGGCAGGAAGAAGGAGGAGAGGGATCTCCTCCCTGGAGCTTGGGGAGGGTCTCTTTGGTCTCTCACCTGCGGAAGACCACGTTGTAAAAAGGGATGCAGAGATCCGAGCTGGGCTCCAGGATTTTGGTCATCTGGATGTTGATGGAAATCTCCTCCCCGTCGCTCCTCCTCCGAGACTTCAGGCTGACCTTTGGCAGGGCCAGAGGGGGTTCTCCCATCCAAAGCGGGGGCACCCCAGTACCCCTAAACTGGGTGAGACCCCCCCTCACCCCTTACCTTGGGGATCTGGATGGGCAGGAAGAGGATGGAGCCGTCGAAGGCCATCACATCCCCGGTCACGGCGTGCTGCTCCTTCAGCATGGCAAGGCGCGCCCCCCTGCACTCCACCTCGGGGCTGGGGGGGCACACGGGGGCTTTTCTCCCTCCTCTGCACCCCCCAGACCTCGCTCTGCCCCCCAAAAATCCCCCTTGAAGGCGAAAACCCAGAGCTCTTTGTCGTGCCGGGCCGTGCCTCACGGCAGGATGACACAGAGGGTTCTGCCTGGGGACACCCCACCCTCGAGGGGCTCTGGGGGACCCTCGAGGGGCTCTGGGGGACCCCGGCCCCCCATTTTCACCTGAAGGTCACGTGATACTGGTAGACAGCTTCATTCTGGCAGTGGATCTTCACAAAGTTCAGCCCCACGGGGACGGTGGCTCCCTTCACCACCGGCTTCGTCCCCTGCGTCCTGCGAGGGACAGGGGCTCAGCAGTGACCCTGCAGCACCTGGGACCCCAAAACGCGGGGCTGGGGGGCATCACTTACGGCCTGGCAGCAGCTGGGGGGCTCTCCGGGGCGGGCACGGGCGTCGGGCAGGGCCGGGGGCTGGGTGGGCGCAGGGTGGGCGCGGCGGTGGCTCTTCCAGGCTGGGCGGGCAGCGCGTCCCCTCTGCCCTTCCACAGGATCCTGCATCCCCGGGGGAGGCTGCGGTGAGCCCTGGCACACGCTGGGGACGCACTGGGGGTGGCAGGGCTGCAAACCCCCCCCAGACATGACCCCGACCCCCTGGAATCCCCCTTCTGCTGCCCCACAGCAGCCTCAAAACAGCCAATTTTTGGGATAAAGGGATAGGAGGGACAGAGGAGATGGGGGAGGCAGAGGGAATAAGGGAATAGGGTGGACATGGGGAGACAGAGGGGATGGAAGAGGAGAAGGAATGGGGACAGAATATAGAAGGGGACTGGAGGAGGACCCAGAGGAGGGTGGGCACTGGGGGTTTGGGGGTTCAGGAGTGTGGGGGACTCACTGCCCACGCGTGGGAAGCGCCGTCAGCGCTGCCCCCTTCTCCTCCTCCTCCTCCTTCTGCTGCACCGGGCCGGGCGCAGCCAAAGCCTTCCCATCGCCAGCACCGCCCCGACCTGCGGGAGCAGCGGCACCGTGAGCCGGGGAACGGAGCTCGCCCGGCCCCCTCCACCCCGTCACCACCGCCACCTACCCAGGGGCTTCTCCACAGGCCGCTCATCCAGGCCCAGCCCACGGAACAGCACGGGAAACGGCGACGACGCGGGGCGGGGCTGTGCGGGACCGGGAGAAGGCGGACGAGGGGAGAAGGCGGCGAGGCTGCGGAGCCCCCGCGCCGCGGGGACGGCGGGGCCGGGGCCGGGCCCGGGCCTGGGCGGGCAGGAGAGCCGCGGCCGCTCCATGACCGCCCCGTCGAGGAGCGCCCGGAGCCGCGGCCACGCCGCCGCCGCCGCCCCGAGCGCAGGCGCGGCCCCGCCCACGCGCGGACGCGGCGCTGATTGGGCGGCTTCCGGCGGGGACACGCCCACGGCGCGGCGCCCCCTGGCGGGGGTGTGGCCGCCGGGGGCGTGGTCACGTGAGAGTGGGCGTGGTTATGCAAAATAGAGCGCGGAGCGTGATGGGAGGAAAGGAAGCTGCGATGGCAGGGAGAGCAGGGGTGGGGTGGGGGGATACAACGGGATTGGGGGAAATATGGGACGGGCAGGGGAGGGTTGGGATGGAATTCAGGGGTGGGATGGGATGGGAGATGGAATTGGAGGAGTAAAATGGGATGGGAAGGATGGGGTGTGATGGGGCAGGAGTGGGGGGATAATATGGAATTGGGAGGGTAAGGTCAGCTCTGGGGGGAGTTTGAGATGGGATGGGGTGGGAACAGCGAGGTTTAAGATGGGATGGGGTGGGAGAGAGGCGAGTGCAGGCCCAGCCCTGCCCAGGTGGTTGGTGCCCGCCATCCGTGCTCCCTGCCCAGGCACTGGTGTCATCCAGGGAGCTTTGTCTCCACACCTGTCACCCCCAGGACAGAGTGGGGGTCACCCACCGCCCCCCACCCTCTGCAGCCATGCCCAGGGACCCCAAGGCCTCGCAGGGCTCAGAGACAGAACAAGACCAAGCAGCCCCACACAGGGGGAAAAGAGGTTTTATTACAGGTTTTCCCCCCAGGATCTGTGTCCTGCTCCCAGCAGCGTGTCCACAGAGCTGGGGGACACACCAGGGTCCCACACATGCCCAGATCCCCGTTTGGCACTGGGGGGAAGCCGCCGGTTTGGGGGACACAGCCGGACACCGTGCGGGGCTGGAAGGAGGCGGGAGCGGGCTCTGCGCCCGCTCCTGCACCAGCCCCCTCCCCACGTCCCAAAGGCACATCTGGAGGGGCTGAGGGTCCGTCCCCAGGGGCTGGGGGGGCCGGGACCCCCTCGGCTACCGGTGCCGGTGCTCCAGGAGAGCCTCGAAGTCCGGGGAGCAGACCAGCTTGTGGCGCACGTGGCCCAGCACCATCATCTCGCCCGTGCGGTTGTCCCCGATGCCGACGGACACCAGCTCCTGTCCCACGGGGGAGAAAAACCCGTGAGCAGCCCAAAACCACTGGGACATCCCAGTGCTGAGCCTGGAGATGCCCCCAGAGGGGATCAGCAGGACCCTCCCCTCATCACAGGGAAGCAAGAGGCAGCAGAACGCCCTTGGGGGGTTATCTTGGGGTGAAACGCCCCCAAACCGGGTGCCAGAGTCCCTCCCTTACCTGTAGGAAGGAGCAGGGGGTGCCCATGGTCACATCCAGGGTCACCTTGCCCAGCACCAGCTGCACTTTTCCCGACTTTCGGATGAGCAGTTTCCCCACCTGCCCCTCGGGGAGGTCGGCCAGGGTGCAGGTGTTCTCTGCCTGCTTCGCCTCCTGCCGTGTGGCACAGCGGGATTGGGATCACCCCACGGGGCTGGGATCCCCCCACGGGATTGGGATCACACCAAGGGAGTGGGATCACAGCACAGGACTGGGATCACCCCACAGGATTGGGATTGCCCCATGGCACTGGCATTACCCCACGGGATTAGGATCACCCCACGGGATTGGGGGAACAGCACCATGGGATGAGGGGACAGCACAGGATAGGGAGATTACACCATGGCATGGGGGGGAAACATCACAGGCTGGGGTGGAAAGGACACCACAGGATGGGGGGACACCACAGGATGGGGGGACATCCTGGTGGGCTTGGTGGAGATGACAGCACAGGAGCGGAGGGATCCCACCCCGGGATGAGGGGACACCCCCACCGAGCCCCTACCTGGCTCTTCTCCTGCTTCACCACCACCACCTGCCCGTCCTCGTTGTGCAGCTCGGCTTTGATGGGTTTGGTGTCGTGGGTGGGGGGCTGGCCGGGCAGGGTGTCAGGGAGCTGCAGGAACACCAGCTCCTCCTCGGCCGCCAGGCTCAGCCGCTGCAGCAGCTCGGCCGCCGACACATCCCGCGGGAATCCGGGCGGGCCCTTGGGCTTGGGATCCTCCTCGCACGGCTCTTCCTTCACTGCAGAGGCGGTGCGTGGGCACGGGGACAAGGGGGACACCCCCGGGGACAAGGGGGACACCCCCTGCTCGTCCCCGCGGGGTCCCCACCCCGTCCCAGCCCACCTTTCACCGCCGGTGGGTCCAGCTCCATCTTCTCCTCCTTGGACGCGGGGAGCCATGGCTGCATGTCCTCCTGCTCTGCCGCCTCCTCCTTGAAGAGCCAGCCCGAGTGCGCCAGGGGCAGCTGCACCGGCTTGTTCCGGATGTCGTTCTTCAGCCCCGGGTCATCCAGGAACTGTGGGGACAGGCAGGGGACACTCAGCAATGCCCTGGTGGCACAGGGGACACTCAGCAATGCCCTGGTGGCACAGGGTATACTCAGCATGGTCCCAGTGGCACAGGGGACATTCAGCCCCAACCCAGTGGCACAAGGGACACTCAGCATTGCCCCAGTGGCACAGGGGACACTCAGCATGGTCCCAGTGGCACAGGTGACACTCAGCACCACTCTGGTGGCACAGGGAACATTCAGCACCACCCCAGGGGCACAGGGGACACTCAGCATTGCCCCAGTGGCACAGGGGACACTCAGCACCACTCTGGTGGCACAGGGGACACTCAGCACCGCCCCAGTGGCACAGGGGACACTCAGCATGGTCCCAGTGGCACAGGTGACACTCAGCACCACTCTGGTGGCACAGGGAACATTCAGCACCACCCCAGGGGCACAGGGGACACTCAGCATTGCCCCAGTGGCACAGGGGACACTCAGCACCACTCTGGTGGCACAGGGGACACTCAGCACCGCCCCAGTGGCACAGGGGACACTCAGCATGGTCCCAGTGGCACAGGGGACACTCAACACCACTCTGGTGGCACAGGGGACACTCAGCACCGCCCCAGTGGCACCAAAGCCACCCCCCTTCCATGCCCACTGACATCGTCCTTCTGCAGCATCCGCAGGATCTGCTTGGTCTCCTCGTCCGTCTCCCTCTTCTCCTTCTTGATGTTGATGATGTGCGAAGGGCCGAAGTCGGACACGTCCACGGTCTTGTCCCAGGAGCCTGCTGGGGGACAGAGGAGCAGCCCAGGGTCACCCCAGGAGGGGACACTCCCCCAGAAAAATAAACCCAACCAGAGGGAAGCTCCCCTTGCCTTTCTTCTTCATCATTTCAGCAGGGCCCTGCTCGAAGATGGAGTGGGACTGGATGACCTCGGGCCGGCCCCGGCCCCGGCCGTGCCCATCCCGCTGCCGCTCCCGCTCCTTCTTCTCCTTCTTGACCGTCACGTCCTCCCGGGGCCTGCGGGGCAGGGAGGTGGAAATCACCCCCAGCCCTGCCCCAAGCCCCTCCCAGGACGGCGAGTTTTTGGAAGGGACCTCTGGACATCGCCCAGAGATGGATATTTGGGATATTTATATGGATATCTGAGACATTTCCGTGGATATTTGGGATATTTATATGGATCAACGGGATCCCTTCTCAGTCCCTTCTCCAGACCAACCAGGCTCAATTCCTGCAGTCTCTCCTCCTCAGAGAGACCCCAAATCCTCCCTGCACCCCCCCCACTTTTTACCCACGGGGATCCCCCCCCCCCACTTCTGCTGGCAAATCCACCCCTGCCCCCTCTGGAAACAACCCCAAGGCCACTCACTCCTCCTTGATCTTCCTGCTGATGATGTTGGGGGTGAAGGTTTTCTGTGGGCACCAACAGAGAGGAAAAAGTCATTCCCAAAACCCGGCCCCTCCCAAAAGGGGGTCTCAACACCCAGGCCCAGCCCGGGGTGACCCCGATTTGGGGACTGGGGGGGGACGGGTCTCACCTTCTTGACGCCCCCCAGGGTGAGGTCTCGGGAGCGGATGGAGGGCAGGCGGCCCGGGCTGAGCGGGGGGGCTGCGGGGCGTCTGCCCAGCACCCCCCGAGCCCCCGGGAGCCCCGGCCGGAGGCTGCCCGGGGAGCCGGAGCTGCCAGAGCCCCCCTCGGCCATCCTGCGGGCAGGGGACACCCGGGGGGAAGGGGGGAGATCAGGGGGAGACGCTGCACCCCCAAACAGCGCTCAGTCCTACACCCACCCCAATAACGAACCCCCTGCACCCCCAAATAGGGTCCACGTGTAGCCCCCTCCCCTGAGGGGTTGTGACCCCCCCCCCCCAGGGGCCACTTGTGCCCCCCTCCCCAGCTTTCTCAGCCCCACTCATCCAGCCCCAAGCAGGAGCCATTTGTCGCCCCCCTCCCCAGGGGTCTCAACCCCCACGATCCCCCTGCTCCCCCCTCCCAAAGGGTCTCAGACCCCCCGTTACCCTCAGGACCCCCTTGCCCCCGCTCCCCAGGGGTTCAGACCCCCATTACTCACTCGCAGCCCCCTCCTCACGAGCCTGGGACCCCAGGGCCCCCCTGCGCCCCCTCCCCAGGGGTCTCAGCCCCCTCCTTGTCCCCCTTTACCCACTCTCACCCCTCTCCCCAGCATTCTCACCCCCCTATACACCCCCAACCAGGACCCACTGCCGCCCCGCTCCCCAGGGGTCTCATCCCCCTCCTCGCACCCCTCAGGACCCCCTCGACCCCCCAAAATCCTCCCACTTCCCCCGCCACGCCGCCCCTCACCCTGCCCGGGCAGCCACGGGCTCGCCGCCCCCAGCGCGCATGCGTCGCTCACGGCGCGTTCTTCCTGAGGCGACGCTGCCGCCGCCATATTTGCTGAGGGCACGGCGGGCTTGGCAATGAGCCGCCATCTTTGTGGTTGGCATTGCCTAACGCTGTGTGACAGCGGCGGCGCCATCTTTGTGACGGGCAGTGCCCGGTTCTCCGGACTGGACGCCGGGGGCAGCGCCGAGGGGACATTTTTGGGGGGATCACTCGTCCCTTGATTTAACACCCTCACGGGATTCCTGCAGTGCAATCACCCTCTCGGAGTCCCCTGCAGCCCCACAGCCAGCCAGGACCCCCACAGAGGGAGTTCATGCGTGGGCACCCCCTCCCAAAACATTTGGGGGGCAATGGGGTTTTTAGGGTTCTCTTCCACCCGCCCACCCGAAAAAAAAAACCCTTTGTCCCTCCAAGAAGGGTGTTCACTGCGTGCCAAACAAAAAGTCCGTCCGTCCGCCCCCCTCGGGCTCTGTACCCCCATTCCCGCGGGGGTCCTCTGTGGGTACCAGCATCCCCACGCACCGCATCCATCCCAATTTTGGGGCCGGGAGGGGCTGTTCCCACTGTCCCGCAAGCGGCACGACCTGGATACCACCACCCCACACACACACACACACACACTCCGGCCCCAAACATGAGGGGAACAGGCAGAACATGCCCACCACCCACCCCCAATCTGCACCCACATCCCACTCTGCCTCCATCACCTGACGCCGCACGCATCCCTCCATCCCATTGGCAGAACCGGGAGGTTTTTCCTTCCTCCCCCTTCTCTCCCCAGCTCCTTGGATATCTATTTTTCCCCCTCTTTTTTTTTTTTTTTTTTTCCTCCCTTCTCTCCCTCCTCTGGAGGGTGTTTGCTATTTCCGAGCTGGCTGGGAGGATCCCAGTCGCATCAGCCGCAGGCAGCGACGCGGCACCGCCGGGTACCACCGCGATCCCTCCGGCATCCTCCGTCCTCCCCGCTTGGATCAGCCCCGCCGGGGCTCTGTGTCCTGCCCTCCCTTCCCTTCTCCTGCCCTGCCGCTGCCCCGGCATCCCCCCGGCACGGCCAGGTAAGGGCCTCACCGGCGCCGGTGACACCGGAGCGGCCGCCGAATAAATCCCGGTGGCGTCGCTGAGGGATGCTCGGGGGAGGGCGGGCAGGGGGACAAGAGGGGGCTCTTAGGGGACACCGAGGCGTTGGGGCCGCGGGGACACGCGGTGACACGATCCAGCTGGAGCTATCCCGGTGCGGAATTCCTGCGCCACCGCCGGGCACGGGAATGGGGCAGCGAGGTGACACCTTGTCCCCGGCGCGGTGACCTTCGGCCGTGCCCCAGGGCTTTGGAGGCGGGGGGACAGCGGCTTGGGGGTGCAGGGGGAGGGGGCTGTGCGGGGGGGGGGGGTCTGCGCAGATGGGGGGGGGACACGTGGCCGTGGGTGGCCGTGGGTGCCGAGTGACAGGGGCACAGGCGGCTGAGCCTGGCGTGGGTGGCCGTGGGCACACGGAGGGGGGGGGGGGGCGGTGGCACGTTGGCTGCCCCCGCACAAACCCGGGGTGAAGGGTGGGGGGCACCCTCGCCCTCCAGCTCCCCCCCCGGAAAACCCACCACGTTCCCGTGCCGTGGATGTGATTCTGCATACCCCCACCCCCGGAGCGCCTTCCCGAGGCGCAGGGAAACTGAGGCACGGGCCGGGGCAAAGGCGGATCCAGCTTTTCCAGTGCCTGCGTCCAACCCTCCCCTCTCCCAGCAACTCCCTCGACTCTCCCCTTGTTTTTCTTTCCCCACCCGGTGTTGAGCAAACCCCGAAACGCCCGCTGGCGTCGAGCCGGGGCCCCGCGGCACCCGGGGGAGCGGCCGGGGCCCCCGCACCCGACCGGGCTTGTTCCCGGCGTCCCGCTGCCTGCTCCTGCCTGCGCTGCCTATTCCTGGCTCCCGGCCGCTTTTCCACCCCGGTGCCATCTGCTCCGCCGCGGGCGGCCTTGGCAGCTGCCGGCGTGGGCAGCCAGAGGGGGTTCGGCACCCCCAAACCCCCGCGCTGTGCCCCGCAGGAGCTCAGCCCCTCCGGCCATGGAGCTGCTCTCCACCCCCAAGAACATCGAGATCAACAACATCACCTGCGATTCCTTCCGCATCTCCTGGGCCATGGAGAAGGGGGACCTGGAGAGGGTCACCCACTACTTCATCGACCTCAACAAGAAGGAGAACAAGAATTCCAACAAGTTCAAGCACCGGGTGAGCGGCGGGAGGACGCGGGACCCCCTGTCCGGGGAGAGGAGACGGGGTTGGGAGGAAGAAGCTGCCTTTTAGCCCTCTCTAGCGCTGAATTTGGGTCATTCCCCTCACGGGACGCACTGGCGGATGGGGACAGGGGTGGGGACGGGGATCGGGGGGGTGACGGACCCCGCTGAGCCCCCGCGGAGGAGCTGAGCCGCTCCTGCTCCCCCTCCCCGTGCCGCGAGTCACTAATTCGGGCCGTTTTTAGCAGCGCCGTTGCCACGGTGATGCTATTTAATGTTTAACATTATTTTTTTTTCTCTCTCTCTCTCTCCTCCCCAATAATAAGGGGTGGGGGGGTGGTGGTGGGGTGGGATATATTTTTTTTTCCCCCTCCATCTCCCGACTTCAGCATCCGCCGTTGCCACAGAAACCGCTCTGCACTGCGGAGCTGCTCCGTGGCCTCTTGACACCGCGAGATGCCACCGGGAGCGCGGGGTCCCCGCGACCACCCCCACCTCGGGGACCCCGCGTCCCCATGGCAGCAGGGACACCTTTGGGGACAGGGACCCGGGAGCGCCGTGGGCACGGAGCGAGGAGGGGGGGGTGCAGCCCCCACACGCCTCACCGCGGTGTTTTTGGGGGGTCCCAGCGGATATTTTGGGGCCCGGCAGCATCCCCGCGGCGCGGGGCGGCGGGGTTCGGGGGGGTTTGGGGTGCTGTCCCGCCTGACCCGCGGCGCTCGGCACAGGATGTCCCCACCAAGCTGGTGGCCAAGGCGGTGCCGCTGCCCATGACGGTGCGGGGCCACTGGTTCCTGAGCCCCCGCACCGAGTACAGCGTGGCCGTGCAGACGGCGGTCAAACAGAGCGACGGGGAGTACCTGGTGTCCGGCTGGAGCGAGACCGTGGAGTTCTGCACCGGGGGTGAGCGGGAGCGGCGCGGGCCGGAGCCGGGAGGGGCGGTGGGGGCGTTCCCGGGAGCCCGGAGGGAGGATGGGGGCGATCCCAGGAGAACGGGGGCGATCCCAGGAGCCGGGAGGGAGGACGGGATTTGACGGCTGGAGTCAGGAGATGGGACGGGGAATGGGGGCGATCCCGGGAGCTGGGAGGAGGATGGAGGCGATGCTGGGAGCTGGGAGGATGAGGACTGGGGCAATGCCCTGAGCTGGGAGCCAGGAGGGAGGACGGGGATGATGCCAGGAGCTGGGAGATGGAAGGGAGAAGAGGGCAATGCCTGGAGCTCAGAGGGAGGATGAGGATGATGCCAGGAGCTGGGAGATGGAAGGGAGAAGAGAGCAATGCCTGGAGCTGAGAGGGAGGATGAGGATGATGCCTGGAGCTGGGAGCAGGGAGGGAGAAGAGGGGTGACCCCAGGAGCTGGGAGCAAGAGGAGGTCAGTGCTGCGAGCCACGAGAGAGGTCGGGGATGATGTCAGGAGCCACGAGCCGGGAGAGAGGATGGAGCCGGTTCCAGGAAGCCGGGGGAGACGCTGGGATCTGGGAGCCCGGAGGAGGACGGGGGCGATGCCGGGAGCTGGCACAAGCCGGGCCGGTTGGAGCGGCAGCTGATGAGTGGGAGGCAGGAGGTGCGGGGAGCTGCGGGCAGGGATGGGCTGCTGGAGGGGGATGGAGACGCCCTGATGTCCCCGTGGCCGTCCCCAGACTACGCCAAGGAGCACCTGGCCCAGCTGCAGGAGAAAGCGGAGCTGATCGCCGGCCGCATGCTGCGCTTCTCCGTCTTCTACCGCAACCAGCACAAGGAGTATTTCCAGCACGTCAGGTACCCCCAGCCCCATTCCCCACGCTCCCCGCTCCCAGAGCGCCTTCCCTGACCCTGCCTGTGCCTGTCTTTGTGTCCCTCCTCCTCCTCTTCCTCCTCCTCCTCCTCGCGGCAGGATGCACTGCGGGAACGTGATGAAGCCGTCGCTGAAGGACAACAGCGGGAGCCACGGCTCGCCCACCAGCGGGATGCTGCACGGCATCTTCTTCAGCTGCAACACCGAGTTCAACACCGGGCAGCCCCCCCAGGACTCGCCCTACGGCCGGTACCGCTTCCAAATCCCGGCCCAGCGCCTCTTCAACCCCAACACCAACCTCTACTTCGCGGACTTCTACTGCATGTACACCGCCTACCACTACGTCGTGCTGGTCCTGGCGCCCAAGGGCTCCTCCGGGGATCTCTTCTGCCGGGAGCGCCTTCCCCAGCTGGACATTTCCTCCAACAAGTTCCTGACGTGCTGCGTGGAGGAGGGCGAGCTGGTGTACCGCCACGCCCAGGACAGCATCCTGGAGGTCATTTACACGGAGCCGGTGGACCTGAGCCTCGGCGTGCTGGGGGAGATCAGCGGCCACCAGCTCATGAGCCTCTCCACCGCCAACGCCAAAAAGGACCCCAGCTGCAAGACGTGCAACATCAGCGTGGGGCGTTAAGGGGAGAAGGAGGGCAGGGCCGGGCAGGGGCACTGGAGCTCGCCGCGGGGGCTTCTCCCACGGACGCCGGCGGGTGGAGGACGCGGGTGGGCTCGGGGGGTGCGGGTGGTGCCCCGAGGAAGGAGCCGGCGGGACGCAAGGAGGCAGAGCCCGCGCCGCTGTGCGCCCCGAGGGAGGAAGCCTTCATCTCCTGGACCGGCCGAGCAGCAGCATCCTCGCCGGCGTGAGCCCCGAGCTCTGCCCCGCTCCGCGCAGCCGCTGCGGGACGCCCCCCGTCCCCTTTCCCCTCCGGTGTCCCCCGCATCGCCCCGCCGCAGGTTCCCGCAGCTCCCAGGGAGCCCCGGCCCTGCCCGCCGGGACTGGGGCTCCCCGGCCGCTCCGGGGGGGTTCAGGGAGATGCTGGAAGCACCCACCCCCGGTTTTGAACTGCTCCCGGGGACTGCGGGGTGCTCAGGCAGGGGCTGCAGCCGTGCGGGGGACCCCCGGGCGTGCCCCCCGTGTCCCGTCCCTCTCCGCTCCGCCGTCCCGCACCGCCCGAATCCCCGCGGCCCCGGAGGCAGCCGGAGGAGCCCGGGGAAGGGGAGAAGGGATGTGAACCCACCCGCCCCCCCGTCCCCGTGCCTCCCCCCCAGCCCGCAGCCCCCCGCATGAGCCGTCGGCAGCATGGCGCTTGCGTGCGGCCCCCCCGGGGTGCCCGCCCCCCGTCTCTGTGTCCCCCCCGCCCCTGCACGCTGTACAACAACCGGCTCCCCGTCCCCGAGCATCCCTGTGCTGTGCTGGAGGTGTTTCAATAAACTCTGTGCGGTCGCCACCGGCCGTGTCACTCGCCTCTGTCCCCCACGGGACCCCAGGAAGGGGCTCCGACCCCCCCGCACCGATGCGGCTCGGGGGAAGGGGGGAATGGGACTGGCAGGGGACACGGTGGCCGCGGCCAGCTCCCAGAAAATTCGGGTTGGAAGGGTCTTCCTGGAGATCACCAGCTCCATCCCGCCTGCCCAGGCAGGGTCACCTGGATCGGGTGACACAGGAGCGCTTCCAGGTGGGTTTGGGATGTCGCCAGAGAGCTGCACCCTCCCCTGGGGCTGTCCCGGTGCTCTGCCGCCCCGCATGGAAAGAAGTTCTTCCTCGTGTTGAGGTGGGACTTATGTTTTTGTTTATGGCCATCGCTCCTCGTCCTGTCGCTGAAAACTTCCCCAAACCCCACGACCCCTTTTCACCACAGAGACTGAAAATGAAAATTTCCCCAAACCCCTGTGACCCCTTTTTATCACGGAGACTGCAAATGAAAAGTTCCCCAAACCCTGTGACCCCTTTTCACCATTGAGACTGAAAATTAAAAGTTCCCCAAAACCCTTTGAGCCCTTTTCATCATTGAGACTGAAAATGAAAATTTCCCCAAAACCCTGTGACCCCTTTTCACCATTGAGACTGAAAATGAAAATTTCCCCAAAACCCTGTGACCCCTTTTCACCACGGAGACCGAAAACCCCTGTGGATGAAAAACCCCGGAGCCCATCCCGGTCCTGTCTGGGCACAAACAGGGAAGAGGATCCTCCCCGTTGCGCCAGCAGCGAGCACGGGATGCAGGAGGGGTCGAGGCACGCGGGAGCACGCGGTGGGCGCGGGGGCCGCGTCACAGCCCACCCGCCATCTGCCGCCGGCGGCGCGGGGACGCGCCGGAGCACGCGGTGGGCGCGGCACGTGGCACCCACACACCCACACACCCCACAGCGGGTGCTCTCCCGGCTCAGAGACACCTCAGAATAAAGGTGTGGGGAGAGAAGCCACCTGCAGGGTCCTGGGGGGCACAGGGCTCCGAGGCCACCACCCACCGTCACCAGGAGAGGGTCTGGCTGCTCCTCTGTTGGAATTCCCGGCTCTGCTCCGTCGGAACCCCAAGGATGGGGGTCCTCCCTTAGGACTGGGGTCCTGGGTGTTTTCCCACCCAGTCCAGCCCCATCTCGGACGCTGTTTTGCCGGGCTGGAAGCAAAGATGCCGGGGCTGCCCCCGCTCCAAGTACAAGGGTATTTATTTCATGGGTACAAGAGAGAGACAGCACCTTGTGTGTGTTGGGCTCTTCCCGGTTACTGGTTTGTACATTCAGAGCTTTGGCCGGGGCAGGGGAGGGCAGCGGGTCCTGCTCGGCCCCCCCAGCGCCGGGGTGGGCGGCTGCCAGCGGGGACCCCCCCCCGGTGCCCCCGTGCCGTGGGCGCCCGAGCCCCGGGGCCCCGTGCGAGCGTGTCTTGAGTGCTGAGGTTGGCTGTGTGCTCGTCCTCCGTGCAGTCTGTGCGGGGCAGCGCTCCCCGCCGTCCTCCCTGCCCTCCTCCTCCTCCTCCTCCTCCTCCTCCCCCTCCTCCTCCTCCTCCTCCTCCCCTGCCCGCGGCGGGGCCGGGACCCCCGGCCCTCATTTCCTCGTGTGCAGCGTGTCCTGGAACTTGGTGCTGGTGTAGCGAAGGTGGAAACCCTTCTTGTTGATGGTGTCGTCCGAGTGGAAGCGGATCATCACCGAGTCTCCGGCCGAGTAGACCTCCTCGGGGGGCTGCGGGGGTGAGGCGGGGGGGGCTCAGATCCACCAGCACCCCCGGGGTGGGAATCGTCACGCCAGAGCGAATTCCCGCAGGGATTTCTCTGCACCGCTCTGGCTCGGCCTCATCCATCCCCCTGCACCCTCACTCCTCACCCCCCGCCCCACCCCGTGCCCCCCTCTCCGTCCCAAGCTCACCCCGGACCCGCAGAAGCGGCCGAGGCGCGGGGCCGTCCCGTCGTAGCCGTCGAAGAGCTCCATGTAGTCGTATCCGCAGTCGGCCTCCTCCTCGATCTCGAAGGTCTGGAAGATGAGCTCCACGCCGAAGCCCTCCTCGGCCATGATCACCCACTCGCAGTCCGAGCCCCCCGGGTAGTTGTTGTCCCCAAATTGCGCGTGGGAGTACAAGTCCTTGGTCTTCACCTCAGCACGCACCTGGCCCCCGCACACTGCGGGAGGAGTTGGGGTTCAGGGGCGCCCGCGCCGCTGCCCCCACCCCACCACCCCATTCCCCACGGAGAAAGGGTACCTGTGGTGTGGGTGGCCTCGAACCCCTTCTTCTGGACGGAGTTATCGGACACAAACTTGAGGAACATCTTGTTGCCCGAGGAGACGATGGGCTCGGGCTCCTTGGCCCCACAGAAGCGGCCGAGCGCCGGGGCCTTGGCGTCCTTCCCGTCGAAGATCTCCAGGTGGTCGTAGGTGCATTCCTGCTGCGCCTCCACGTCCAGCTCCGAGAAGGTCTGCGGAGGTTCCGGGTGAGGCGGAGGCTCGGCAGAGGGGACCCCCAGTGCCACCCGCACCCCTCAACCCCTACCAGCTTGACGCGGTGCCCCGGCGTGGTGCTGATGGCCCAGGTGCACTCCTTCTTACTGGGGTATTTATCGGGCCAGTTGGGGCTGGTGATGGTCCCCGAGACCGACGTCACCTTGTGGTCACAGCCGGCTGCCGGGACAGCGAGGAGGGGTCACGGATGCACGGATGGGGGGGTTCCCATGGGAATTGAGGGGCGCTGGGACGGACCCACCTTCCTTGCAGTCGTGCTTGTTGTCGTGCAGCACGAAGCCGCTGCGGCACTGGCACTCGTAGCTGCCGAAGGAGTTGAGGCACTCGTGCTGGCAGCCCCCGTTGTTCTTGGAGCACTCATCCTTGTCTGGGAGAGAGCAGAGGGACGGCTGAGCGGGCTGGGAACGCCCGGAGCGATGCATTCCCACCCCAACACGGCCCCGAAGCCCCCAGCCCCGCTGCCCTCCAGCCAAGCAAGCGACCCCGGGCAGCAGCAAGCAGCTCCAGCACCCCGCTTCCAGCTCCGGCCCCCGGCGGGGAACGGGACGGCTCCTCCTCTCCCGTGGGCTCACCCATGGGTGCCACCATTACCTGCTGCCGGGACGGACGGGGAGAGGCAGAAAAACACACAGTGACAACCAAAGGTGCGCAAGAAAGACCAGGACGCGGGAGTCCCTCTTTACTCATCGATAGGAAATGTCACAGACACGGTAAAAATTGGCGGGGAGGGGGGGTGTGGGGGGAGGGATTAAAAAAAAATAATAAAAAATAAACCAAGGTCGGCTGGTCAATGGCAGAACCGAGGGGGTGGGGTGCTCGGAACCACCAAAAAAAAAAAAAAAAAAAGGGGAAAAAAAAATCAAAAAACCCAATAAAAATAAGGTCAACAACCAGTTCTGTCAAGCAAAAGGCTGCCGGCGCCGGCAGCACGGCTCGGCTCGGCTCGGTCCCACCGTGCTCCCGCACGGCTCCGGGGCCGCGGCGTTCCTGAGAAAGACGGAGAGGACGGAGAGGCTCAGGAGGGGCCCCGCGGCCGCTTCAGCGTGCGGGACTTCAGGCCGGGCAGGCGAGATTTCGGGGGCTGCAGCTGCTGCTTCTTCTCTGCGAAGAGAGAGGGAGACGAGGGGGGGAGCGATGGGGGGGCGGGGGGCGGCGGGGGCGGCGGGGGGGGACATGCGGAGCGGCAGCCGGGGGAGCAGCAGCGGGGGGACCCCCGGGAGCCCCTCTGCGGAGAGGAAGAGGAGGAGGAGGATGAGGATGGGCTTTGGGTGGGTTCCTAGGGGTCTCCAGTCTAGGAATGGAAGTGGAGGGCTTTGGGATCACGCCGAGCCGGCCGGATTTTGGTGTTTTTTTTTTTTTTCCCACCACCTCGCCAGCCCCTCCCCGAGCCCCCCCCCTCCCCGTTCCCAAAGACCCCTCCACGTCCCCTCACTCCCCCTGCCCACGGGGAGGTGTTCGGGGGAAGCCAGCGGCAAGCGGGCACCAGCCCCCCCCTCAGCGTCCCGCTCCGAGCTCACAGCGATGCCGGAGAGGAGCCGGGATCCCTCCTGGAGCCAGCGGCGAGGGGGGGGTCCTGCCCCGGCCCCCCCCGGCCCCGCGGCCGCCTCTCAAGCGGAGGCTGTAACCTGACGTCTCCTCGGTGTCAGGGAGGAGGAAGCGAGGCTCGGAAAAGGCCCTTTTGGGTTTGGGAAGGGGCTTCTGGGCTCAGAGCATCTCCAGCACCGCGGGGGGAGCTGGCGGGACGGAGGGAGCCTGGGCGGGCGAGACGAGAGCGGGAGAGAGTTTGGAGGCGGAAAAAGAACCCCACGGGGCTCGGCGTCTTTTTAGCAACCCTCTACCAGCCGGCACCGCCGGGCGCTCACCCTTCTCCCCCGAGGGCTCCGGGCTGCTGACCGCCCCGCAGCCCCCCGGCAGCGCCTCTCCCCCCGCTGCGGACCCCCCCAGAGCCGGGGGGAGAGCCGGGGTCCGTACCTGCACGCCGACACCGCGGAGGATCCCCGGGCGGAATGCGCGTCCCGGCCCGCCGGGAGGAGGAGGAGGAGAAGGAGGAGGAGGAGGAGAAGGAGGAGGAGGAGGAGGAAGGGGTCACGTCTTCACCGGGGGAAAAAAACAAAAAACAAAAAACAAAAAACCGAGCGCCCGGAGGGCCAGGCTGCCCGCGGCACCCAGGGACTCGTCCGGGGCACGGGGACCCTCCGCGGCTGAAAAAGAGCCGCACGGGAGAGGTTTTCGAGCCGGGGAGCAACCCCCGGGGGGACCAGAGGAGGGACCCCGCCGTGGCCGAGTCCTCCGGGGTGGTCCTGCTTGCCGGGAAAGCCCGAGACCTGAGCAGGGAGAGGTGGAGGAGAGGTTCTGTCGGTCTATCGTCACCGCAAATCCCAGCGGGATGAGGGAAAAAGAGGGAAAAGGGGAGAGGAGAGGAGGCCGAAGTGCTCCGGGGGGAGACTCACCCGGCTGCCCCGCGGTCCCGCTCGGCCTCCGGGCTTCCCCGAGGAATCGCTTTGCGGAGGGTGCCGGCTCCCGACGGCTGGGCCCCCTCGGGCCGCCCTACTCGCCTTGGTTTTGATCGAACGGATAAAGCAAAGACACTCCACCCCCGGCGGGCTCCGGGGGGGATCGTGCCGGTCCCGCTGCCCCTCAAAAACGGAGCCAAAACGCAGCGGGAGGCTCAGGGCGGGGTCCGGGAGGTGCTGCGGGTCTCTCCCGGCCGGGATGGTGTCCGGGGCCGTGGCAGCTCCCGGCACAGCGTCCAGCCCCGGCTGCTCCCAGCAGTTTGGCTCCGTGTCCCCATCCCTACCCGCAAGACCCATCCGGAGGTGACACCGTCCCCTGGGAGAGGAGAGCTGGCCCTGGGGCGGGCGGGGAGAGGCGGGTGATGGATTTTGGGAGGAGGGATGGCTCCGGGGGGAGCTCAGACGCGGCCGGGTGCTGAGGAGGGAGCCGGCGCCGTGCAGCGGAGCGGGGAGCAGCAGCAGCAGCAGCAGCAGCAGCAGCAGAGCGGGGTGTCACCGTCCCCCCACCCTGGGAATGCCACCCGAGGGGTGCAGCACCCGGCGCCGAGCACATCCCCGTCCCCAGCTGAACCCCTGGCCATTTGGGGACCCCCACCTCTGAAGCAGGAGCCAATCATCCCCCCCCCCAAAGAGGAAAAATCCTCCCAAAACGCGCTGCCCGCGGCTGGAGGGCTTTGGGACCGGGCGCTGCACCCCCGGCGCGGGCGAGGGGAGCGTTAGCGGCGGTCTGGGGGCGCGGGGGGTCCGGCTGGGCGAGGGAGGGCAGCGGACCCCCGTGCTGGGGCCGGGCAGCTCTACCTGAGAAGAAATGGGCTTTGAAGCCCTTCTTGGAGACGGTGTTGTCGGACTTGAACTCGATCCTCATGTTGTTGTACTGGGAGGTGATGACCTCGGGCTTCTCGGCGCCGCAGAACTTCCCGTGCAGCTTGGAGTCGGCCGTGAGCCCGCTGCGCACCTCCACGAAGTCGTACTTGCACACCTGGGGAGGGGGGCGACACGGGGCTGGGGACACGGCGGTGCCACCGCGGGGGCGGCGCCGGGGGTGGCACTTGGCACAGAGAGAGAGAGAGAGAGAGAGAGAGGAGCTGCTTTCCCCCTCCCCGGCTCACGTCGTTGCCCTCGGTCTCGAAGAAGTCGAACTGCAGGGAGATGCGGTACTGGGTGGGGGCCACCAGCTGCCAGATGCAGTTCTTGTTGGGGGGATACTCCTTGGGCCAGCCCGGGCTGGTGATGGAGCCGTTGAGCTTGGTGAGGAAACCTCCGCAGGCGGCTGCAAGGGCGGCACCACCCAGCGCCCGTCACCTCGGCGGGGCCGGGGGCGCGGCGAGGGCGGCTTCGGGGGTGGTTCTCGGGGGTCGCTCACCCTCGCAGCGGCGCTTGTCGGACGCCAGCTCGTAGCCGGGGTCGCAGGCACACTTGTAGCTGCCCAGGGTGTTGACGCAGCGCTGCTCGCAGCCGCCGTTGTTGGGGCGGGAGCACTCGTCCATCTCTGGGCAGGGCAGGGCAGGGCAGGGGGGCAGTGAGAGGCCGGGGGGGCTGTGACCGCCCCCAGAGCCCCCTTTCCCCCCGGAGCACCGGGGCTGTGACCGCCCCCAGAGCCTCCTTTCCCTCCGGAGCACTGGGGCTGTGACCGCCCCCAGAGCCCCCTTTCCCCCCGGAGCACCGGGGCTGTGACCGCCCCCAGAGCCCCCTTTCCCCCCGGAGCACCGGGGCTGTGACCGCCCCCAGAGCCCCCCTTTCCCCCCGGAGCACCGGGGCTGTGACCGCCCCCAGAGCCCCCTTTCCCCCCGGAGCACTGGGGCTGTGACCGCCCCCAGAGCCCCCTTTCCCTCCGGAGCACCGGGGCTGTGACCGCCCCCAGAGCCCCCTTCCCCCCCAGAGCACCGGGGCTGTGACCGCCCCCAGAGCCCCCTTTCCCCCCGGAGCACCGGGGCTGTGACCGCCCCCAGCACCCCCTTTCCCCCCGGAGCACTGGGGCTGTGACCGCCCCCAGAGCCCCCTTTCCCCCCGGAGCACCGGGGCTGTGACTGCCCCCAGCACCCCCTTTCCCCCCCGGAGCACCGGGGCTGTGACCGCCCCCAGAGCCCCCTTTCCCCCCGGAGCACCGGGGCTGTGACCGCCCCCAGAGCCCCCTTTCCCCCCGGAGCACCGGGGCTGTGACCGCCCCCAGAGCCCCCTTTCCCCCCGGAGCACCGGGGCTGTGACCGCCCCCAGAGCCCCCTTTCCCCCCGGAGCACCGGGGCTGTGACTGCCCCCAGCACCCCCTTTCCCCCCGGAGCACCCCCCCAGCGAACCTTTGAAGAAGTTGACGGCGAACCCGGCTTTGTTGATGGAGCCGTCGGAGACGAATTTCATCCAGAGCTTGTTGGAGGTGCTCTTGATGTCGTCGGGTTTGTCGTAGCCGCAGTAGCGGCCGATGAGGCTGCTCGAGTCGCTGCTGCCGTCGCGGATCTCCAGGTAGTCGTAGGCGCAGCTGTCGTGACGCTCGATCTGGTGGAGGGGGTGGTAGAACCAGGGGTGGGGGTTTGTGCCAGCACCCCTAAACCCTTCCTGGTCCAGTTGTGCGGGGAAACTGAGGGGGGAAACGATGCTTTTGTGTATTTCGGGTTCTGCGCTGCCCAGGTGCAGCTCTGAGCTCACACTCAGGGTCACTCAGCTCTCTGCACACAGCAGCGACACAAAACAAATCCTGCTCCTGCTGCACACCAAGGACAGCTTCCAGCCCCAAAGCACAAACAGCAGTGGCTGGAGGGAGGAAGGAGAAGGATGGGAGCTCACAGCCTGGAGCTGGGATGGGACAATGAAACCCCAATGTGAAAATGGACCAAAATTTATAAAAGCGTGAGGCCTCATGACCATTTGTCCATTTTGTGACAATATTGTGAAGATTTTGTGTCCATTTTGGGTCCATTTTGGGTCCATTTGTGACCATTTTTTGACCATTCTGTGCCCATTTTGTGTCCATTCTGTGCCCATTTTGGTTCCACCTTGGATGTGTCCCTGCCCAGGCTCTTGTCCTGCCCAGGCTTTTACCTTAAAGGCCTTTCAATAAATCTCTGCTTTATTCTCCAGCTCTGTCCAGTCTCTGTTCCAGCTCAGCCTTCCCAAGGAATCACAGAGGCCGTGCCGAGGGATGCAGCAGCCCCCAGCCCATCCCGAGGGACCCCTGGGATGAGGAGATGCCCCCTCCCCAGCCCCAGGGGTGGGACGCTGACCCACCTCGAAGGACTGGAAGGTCAATCCCACGTGGTAGCCCTCGGACACGGTGATTTTCCACACGCACACCTTGCTGGGCCGGTAGTCATCGGGGTAGTTGGGGGACTGGATGTGGCCGTTGTCCTTCTTCACGTCCCCCCCGCAGATGGCTGGAAGGGAGGAGCAGCGGCCTGAGCCCCCCCGGGCCCCACGCCCACCCCTGGGACCCCCTGCTCCCCCCTACCTTCGTAGACGGCGAAGAAACCTTTGCCCACCCAGTTGCTGCTGCTGCGAAACTCCACCCAGAGGCGGCTGTCGGTGGAGACGATGGGCTCGGGCAGCTTGTTCCCGCAGAACCTGCCTGGGGAGGAACGGTGCTGGGCTGCCGTGCTGGGGCCCTCCTCTTCCTCACCAACACCTCCTCCTCCTCTTCCTCACCAACACCTCCTCCTCCTCTTCCTCACTGCCACCTCCTCCTCCTCTTCCTCACCAACACCTCCTCCTCCTCACCGCCACCTCATCCTTGCTACCACCTCCTCTTTCTCCTCACCAGCACCTCCTCTTCCTCATCACCACATCTTCCTCCTCACCACCACCTCTTCCTCACTGCCACCTCCTCCTCCTCCTCACCAGACCCTCCTCCGTGCCCTCTCCTCTTTCTCATCACCACCTCTTCTTCCTCTCTGCCACCTTGTCTACCTTACCATGGCCTCCTCTTCCTCCTCATGACCTTCTCCTCCTCACCACCACCTCCTCCTCCTCATCACCACCTCCTCTTCCTCACTGCCTCCTCCTTTTCCTGCTTACCAGCCTCCTCCTCTTCCTCACCACCACCTCCTCCTGCTCCCTGTGACGCCCCTTTCCAGCCTAAAGCCAAAAGCTGCTTCTCCCTCCACCTCCCCTCCGGCTTTTGTGGCTGTTTCACTTCAGCCGGTGGCTCCAGGGCCAGCTGGGATTTGGGGAACACCCAGTCCACGGGGGACGGGGCTGGGACCCCGGAATCTCCCTGGGGAACATCCAGCTCCTCGGGGCGGGAGCGGGACGCTGGCATCTCTTGGGGAACACCACGGGGATGGGACGGGGACGCTGGAATCTCCCTGGGGAACATCCAGCTCCTCAGGGTGGGAGCGGGACACTGGCATCTCTTGGGGAACACCACGGGGATGGGACGGGGATGCTGGAATCTCCCTGGGGAACATCCAGCTCCTCGGGGTGGGAGCGGGACACTGGCACTCCCTGGGGAGAGACGCGCCAGCCAGCTGGATCCTCCAGACCGGTTTCACTGGCGTGGGCCAAACTGGGAGCTCCGTTCACCCCAATAACCCCTCCGGAGGGGGTGTAATCCCCCCCGTCCCCAGGATTTTGGGATGTCAGGCAGGCAGGGAGAGAGGCAGAGGGAATCCCCCGGCCCCGCTGCCGGCCCCGGCGGGCAGGAGGAGCGGGCAGGAGGCCCCGGGTTGTTACCTCGCAGCGTGGCCTTTCTCCAGAACCCGTCTCTCACCTCCACGTAGTCGTACCAGCACAGCCGGCTTCGGTACAGGTCCAGGGTGGTGAAATTCAGGATGATCTGAGGTCGGGAAGGAGCAGGGAGAGCGTGGGGTGAGATCCCCACACGCCCACATCAGCCGGGAGCCAGGGGAGAACCTGGCGGAAGCCCAGGATGGGATTCTGGGGTTCGGAACACCCCAAAACCAGGCTGGGAGGAGGGAGAGGAGGGCTGGGAGGGCGCGGGAGCGCTGACGCCGGTGGTCAGCACCTTCTCTCCGGGGGTGACGGAGATCCTCCAGACGCAGTGCATGTGCGCAGAGTATCCGTTGGGGAATTCCGGGGAGGAGAAGTTGCCCTGGCTGTCCTGGAGCGTCTCCCCACAGGCTGCCCAGGGAGAAAAGCGGGGTTCAGACCCTCCAGCACCCCCATCCCCAGCGCCCTTTTCCCACCCCGATTCCCAGCCCCAAACACCAAAAAAACCCCCCCAAAAAACCGCATCGCCGCCATCCCTGGAGCGACTCCGGCTCCGTGGCTCCCCTCCAAGGGCCCTGCCGGGGGGCGGCAGCACTGTGACCCCCCGTGCCACGCCTGCAGCTGGCCCAGCGCTGCCATCTGGAAGCCACATGCCCGCGGCACACGGAGCTGCGGCTGCCGGGGGGCCGAGGCTGCCGCCCCCTCCCCACCCCGCCAGATGAAAGGTGCAAAGCAGGCCGCTGGAAACCTGGGCTCGCTGCCTTCTTTCCTCTCCTGGCTTTGAGATGGAAACAAAAGAAAGGGAAAGTTGTGATCCAGAGAGGCTTTTTTTAGGGGGGGCTTCTCTTTTTTTCTTTCTCTTATTTTCTCTTTCTTCTCTTTTTCTCTTTTCTTTTTCTTTTTCTTTTTCTCTTTATTTTTTTCTTTTTTTTTCTTTTATTTTTCTTTTTTTTTTTTCCTTTTCTTTTCTTTCCCTTTCCCTTTCTCTTTCCCTTTCCCTTTCCCTTTCTCTTTCCCTTTCCCTTTCCCTTTCCCTTTCCCTTTCCCTTTCCCTTCCCCTTTCCCTTTCCCTTCTTCTTTTCCTTCTTCTTCCTCTTTTTCCTTTGCTTTCCCTTGCTCCAAACCGATCGCTTTTCCTGCTGCCCTGGGGCCCCTCACAAAGGCGTCCCTCTTCCAGGCCGCTAATTAGCAGCTGGAATTAAGCGGGGGGCGTGCGGGGAGCCAAACTCCCTGCAGATCGTGTGCCAGCCGCCCCCTCCCCGCTCCCGGGACAACGCCACGGCCCCCGAGCCCCCCGGGGTGACAGCAGCGGGCTCGGTGGGATCAGGAGCTCCGGTCCCACCTCATCCAACCCCCGCCAGGAGCAGGGCTGGGGTGCAGGAGGCTCTTGGAGGATGTTGGTGGGGTCAGGGGACGCTCTGCTCCCGGAGGATGCGCTCGGGGGAACGGCCTTTGGAGGATTTTCCAGCGGGATGATTTTGGAAGATCCTGTGGGGATCTGCTCTTCCCCTGAAGGATCCTTTGGTGGGAATCCTCTGGGGAATCCTCTTTGTAGGGTTTTTTTGGGGGGTGCTCTCGCAGGAGGCTCCGGGGGGAGATGCTCTTTGAAGGATTTTCTTTTGGGGAGATGTTTTTTTCTGAGAGATGCTCTTTGGAGGGTGCTCTGGGAGGATTTTTATGGGGAATGCTCTTGGGGCATGTTCTTGGAGGATGCTCTTTGAGGAATTTCTTTGGGGGATGCTCTTGGAGGATGCCCTTTGGGGGATTTCTTTGGGGGATTATTTCTGGGGATGCTTTTGGAGGATGTTCTTTGGTGGATGCTCTTTGATAGATTCTCTTTGGGGATTTCTTTGGGGGATTATTTCTGGGGATGCTTTTGGAGGATGCTCTTTGGGGGATTTCTCTGGGGGATTATTTCTGAGGATGCTTTTGGAGGATCCTCTTTTGAGGGCCGCTCCTAGCAGATGCTCTGGAGAGGATTTTTTGGGGGGCAACGCCCTGGGGGGATGCTCTTTTCTCAGAGGAGTGGAAAGAGAGTTCAGCCAAGGACACCCTCACCCAGGCAGATCCCGCTCACAGCCCCCCAAAATACCGCAGGTGGAGGAACCCACCTTTAGCACCTTTAGCAGCGAGGACCCCAAACCCACCGGAAACAGCGAATCCATCCAGCGCGACGCCACTTTCACCAAGATTTGTGCAGAAGCCGAGCGTTTCCCGGGAAATACGACCCCGGGGGCGCTCCCTGGGGGCGCTGGCACTGACCTGGGCAGCGGTAGAGCTTGCGGGCCTGGGCGATGTCCCCTTTGCTGAGCCGTGTCCGCTGGCCGATGGCGGGACGGACGCCGTTCACGTCGTACTTGGGCAGGATGGTGTCCAGGAAGATTCCCCTGGGGCAGGAGAAGGGATGAGCAGGGTGGGAATCACCGGCCCTGCGGCCTCTTCCCCTCAGCAGCGCCGCCGCCGCTGCCACCCGGGGGGGAAGGATGCTAAAAACAGCCTGGCTAATTAAAAGCAGCCCGGCTAATTAAAGCCTGCGGGCCGGTGAGTCATTGGGGACGTGTCCCCTGCGGAGGTGACCGCGGGGACAGCAATTCCCTGCTCTGGGAAGGGACGCTGAGGGGTTTCACCTCACCCTACACACCAATTCCCTTTTTCCGAGGGGATTAACTCCGTCCGCAGCTGGTGACCACCCTCGGGGCTTGGGGACGCCGTGCCATTGTCCCCAGGAGGTGAGGGGACAGCAGGGGACAGCCCTGGCCGTACCTGGAGAAGGTGTTCCTGGCGTAGTGCATGATGCTGTCGAAGTCGTAGGTCTCCCCCAGCGACTCCACCTCCTCCGGCTCCATCTTCAGGAAGTTGTACTCCTGCCCTGTGGGGGACAGGATGGGGACGCTGCCAGGGGCACCCCGGCTTCGGCAGCACCCCAGCGCAGCGATGAAGAGCAGGAGGAGGAGGAGGAGGAGGAGGAGGGAAGCTCATCCCCACCCGGCTGGATGTTCTCCCGGATGATGGAGACGTGGTCGTCCCGGTCGGGGCGCGTGTGCTCGTGCCAGAAGCCGATGACGTGGCCCAGCTCGTGCACCACGATGCCGAATTTGTCGCAGTTTTTGCCGATGGAGATGGCCTGGGGTCCCCCTCCCCTGCGGCCCACGTAGGAACAGCACCTGGAGGGGAGGAACCAGGTGATTCCCGTCTCTCTGGGGGTGCTGAGGACATCCCGGTGTTCCACAGGGGTCCCACGAAATATTGGGAGTGTGGGGACCCTCCCCGACACAGGAATGCCAGGCATCCCGCCCAGGTGAGGAACTCAAATCTCAGCTCTGCCTGGAAACGGGGAGAGCCCAGCTGCCAGCACGGGATGGCTCAGCGCGGCTCGGCACGGCTGCGCCGGCCCCACATCCCGCTCCCATGGGTGCCCACCCCGCTCCCCGCACCCATCCTCGCTCCCGCCCCGCACCCGAGCCGCTCCAGCCCCGTGCTCTGCACCCACGCAGGGGCTCCCGTTCCAGGGGAAATCCTTCTCCTACACCACCATCTGCCTGGCCGGGGCCGTGCCCTGACGCGTGAAGACGCCGAACCCGTCCAAACCCCTGTTTCCTTTGGCACCGGCCCCGCCGCAAGCCCGGGCCGGCGCCGCGCCACCGACCTCAGCCCCCGGCGGCGAGCGCCGAGCTCCAGCACCTCCCTGACCCCGAGAGGACGAGTCCCCCCCTACCAAACCAGACCCCCGGGGACGCGTCCCGGGCCGTACCCGCAGGGGCGGTAGGTGAACACGATGTAGCTGTCCTCGTCGTTGCGCTCCAGGAAGGTGACGCAGGTGTGCTTCTCCCAGTGCCGCATGGCCTGCCGGAAGATGGCTCGCTGGCTGCCTGTGGATGGGGCGGCGGCGGGTCAGCCCGGCGGGGAAACCGAGGCACGGCAGCGCCGGGGCGCCCCTCGTCCGGCCGTCACTCACCGCTGAAGTTGCCGCTGATGACGTAGGGGATGACCCCGTCCGGCCACACTCGCTCCGGCCTGGACGTGGCGGCGCGGCGGCTCCGCGCCCGCTGCCGGCCGCGGCTGCGCCCGGGGGGGCCCGGCCGGGGGTGGGTGGCGTTGCTGCCTGTGGGGGTTCAGGGGGGTCAGCATCTGGCCGGGGACGGGGCAGGCACGGGGCGTGGGGGGCCTGAGGGATACCTGAGGGCTCGGAGGGCAGGCGGGTGACGGTGTGACGCGCCAGGTCCACCACCCGCTCCACCTGGAAGAGCTGCAGGTCCTCCTCGTCCAGGGCGATGTCACCCAGGAAAGCGGCTGGGAGGGGAAGAGGAGGGGTCAGCCTTCCTTCGTGGATCCCAAATCCCATCGGGCGCCTCTCCCCGGCCCCTCCGCACCTGGCAAGCCCCGAAGACAAAGGCAAACCCTTCCTCCCCTTCCTCCCCCTCCTCCTCCTCCTCTCTCTCTCCTTCAGTTGAGCGCAGCGCTGGCCGGGCTCCCCTCGCTCGCCAGCAGCTGGAGCCAGCCCCGCTCTCACATCTGGATCGCATAAAGCCCATCCATCACTTTTTAGGGTTTCTATTATTATTATTATTATTTGCGTTGCAAAACCGCCTTTTTATCCCCCCTCCCCTCCGCTTTTGCTGGCTTTAGCACCCCCTTCCCGCCCGGCTCCTGCCCCCCCAGGCCAGTGAGAGCTCGGACAACCCCGGGACGCTGCAGCCAGCGACCTCTGAATCATCTGCCAGAGCCATATGGGCCGGGAATCTCCCGCTGCGCCCAGCAAAACCCAGCCGGGGCCCGGCCCCTCCCTCCAGCACCGGGCGAGGGGAGATGCTTCAGCATCACGGGGCTGGAGGACATCGCCCCGCACAGAACCCTTCCTCCTGCTCTCCTCCTCCGTTCCTCGGCTCCTCCGTGACTCGGAGCCGCGGGACACGCGCGGCTCCCGGCGCTTGGCCGGCCCCGAGCCCCGGGGACGCGGCCGCTCCTGCGGGAACGCCGGGGCTGGCTGAGCTCAGGCAGCGGCTCCGGAGGTGGCCGCGGTGGGGTGGAGCGGGAGAAAGGCGTTCCTCACCGGTTTTGGGGGTGCCTGGGCAGAGCAGAGGGGTGTCTGGAACCCCCCTGGCCTCGCCATCCCTTGGGAAGGGCAGCGGTGGGGGAATGGGGTGGCCGGAGCAGCTCGGGGGACGAGGGCGAGCGGAGCCAAGGTCGCGCTCCGAGGGCTTAGCGAATGGATCCCAAAAGAGCCACTAATTATGAAGGCGAGGCGGGACAATTAGGAAAACCCTGAGAGGTCCAGAAAGCCGGCACGGGGTGAGAGGGACAGCCTTGGGATCAGAGCAGCAGGCTGGATCCCATCCCTTCCCACGGCACCGAGCCCAGCGGCGGCGTGGAGCCCTTTGGGGTGAAAGAGCCGCGTTTCGGGGCTGCCCCCAGCGCCGTCCGGTGCGTGAATCCCACCGGGGGAAGCTCCGGGGTGGAGAGCAGACCTGCGGCAGCGCCGAGGGAAGAACAAACAAGCCGGGGCCGGCACCTCCCCTGGCAGCGACCTGCGGCTGGCACGGCCAGGCTGCAATTTGAGGGCAGAGCAGAGGCAGGAGCCGGCCCCGGCCTCCCCACACCCTCCCCGGGGCTGGGAGAGACGTGTCCGAACGGGCAGCGCGGGGGAGGACCAGGGCCGGGGAGAAGGACGAGCATCCCGTGCCAAGAGCCGCATGGAAAGACAAGGGAAAGTAAGCTCGCTTACAGCGCAGCAAGCGCCGGCGGAGCCAAGTGATATAGAAACCATATGTGAGGGATTTGGGAGACGTGAGAGAGCCGGGCAGCCCGGCCCGGGGATGGGGAGCTGCTTTTTCCTGGAGGTTTCAGGCAGCTGGGCTCCTCCAGAAGCCCCCCAGCCTCGGGGGTTGGTGGGCGGTGGCTCCCGGAGGGACAAGCGGGGCCCCGGGGTGCCCCGGCAGCGATCCCTGTTCGGACACGTCAGGGCCAAGCCCAGAGTGTGCGATTGAGAAACTTCCAGGTCGGTTTGGGCTTCGGTCACGTCCTCCTCCCACTCGCTCCCTGTGCACCCGCGGCGCCAGGTGACACGTGGGGGAGTTTTGGGGGGGGTCTCTGCTTGCCAAAACCCCCCAGACGCTGTTAATCTCCCCTGGGGGCTTCACTGGGGACACTGCTGGCGCTTGTCCCTTCCCTGTTCATGGGAGAGGTGGAGGAGACTCCCTGCAAGCAAAGGGGACCCCTGTAAGAAAAAGGGACCCCCTGCAAGTGAGGGGAACCCCCCTGCAAACTGTGGGGTGGGGGTCTCTCTGCAGGAGAGGTGCCAGCGCTGTCCTGGGCACAGCACAGGCTGGAACAGGGGGAAACAACCCCCAGCACACCCCCTCACCCCGCCAGGAGACCCCAAACCACGGGACAGGGTTTGGAGGTGTCCCGGTGTCCCCGAGCTGTTCCCAGCCGGGGGCTGTGCCACAGGGGCTACGCTCAGCTCGGTCACCTCGGGGGCAAGGTCCGAGCCACGGCGGTGCCAGGGGGAGGATGAGATGCCAGAGGTGGGGATGCAGTGCCAGGGGGAGGATGAGATGCCAGAGGTGAGGATGCAGTGCCAGGGGGAGGATGAGATGCCAGAGGTGGGGATGCAGTGCCAGGGGGAGGATGAGATGCCAGAGGTGAGGATGCAGTGCCAGGGGGAGGATGAGATGCCAGAGGTGGGGATGCAGTGCCGGGGGCAGGATGAGATGCCAGAGGTGGGGATGCAGTGCCAGCAGGACGCCAGCTCCAAGGCCAGGCGTGGGGCACGCAGCAGTCCGGAGTGAAGCAAGGGAGAGTGGGATCACCCCAGCTCCACCCCTGCACATCCCTGCCACCCCCCAGAACACAAGCAGCCCTTCGGGAGCCGCTCCCACGGAGCTCTTCCCCCTCGGCAGCCGGGAGATAGCTCAGCCCCGCTCTGTTGTTTGACTTTTTTTTTTTTTTTTTTGCGCTGTGTTTTCATTCGGGTTCTCGGAACGGTGACGTAACCCCCGGGGGCTGAAGCTTTAGACAAACAAGGTTTTTCATTCGGACCGGAGCCAAAGCCCTCAGCACCCCATCCCGATCCTACAGGCACCTCCTGCCCGCTCAGGGCTCCGTGGATCCCTCTCCTCCCTGCCCGGGATGCGGGAGCTCGGCATCCCCCACCCCCGGGCGAGCTGAGCGGCGCAGGGGGTGCCCACGGGCCCGGCATCGCTGGGAATCGGGGATGAGCCCGCCCTGGGGTTCCCACCGAGGCTGGGAACCGCGCTGCAGGGAAAATGCGATAACACAAGCGGTGGGAAGAGGCCGGGGCGCGAACGCGATGTTCTGGTGAGCCGGGAAAAGCAAACAGAGCCGCGGGGAAGCCTTGGCAGGGCGGGCGGCAGATAAACAGGACAGGATCAGATTCCAGGGCAGTCTGGGGCAGAGCAGGCTCCGTGTGTGGTGCGGGGCAGGGGGACACTCATCCCTGCCAAGATCCCACTGAAAGGTGGGAAAGATCCTTCCTCATCCTTGTGTGGGTCTCACCATTCCCTGAAGGACTCTGGGCAGGGGGGATCCTCACCTTTGAGGATGGGTGGGAAAGATTCTCATCCTTGTGTGGGTCTCACCATTCCCTGAAGGACTCTGGGCAGGGGGGATCCTCACCTTTGAGGATGGGTGGGAAAGATCCTCATCCTCGTGTGGGTCTCACCATTCCCTGAAGGACTCTGGGCAGGATTATCCTCCTCCCTGTGAAGATCCCACCAAAGGATGGGAAAGATCCTCATCCTCGTGTGGGTCTCACCATTCCCTGAAGGACTCTGGGCAGGATTATCCTCCTCCCTGTGAAGATCCCACCAAAGGACGGGAAAGATCCTCATCCTCGTGTGGGTCTCACCATTCCCTGAAGGACTCTGGGCAGGATTTTCCTCATCCCTGCCAAGATCCCACCAAAGGGCACCAGGTGGGAAAGGCGCTGACCCCTGCGCAGGTCCCTGGAGCCCTGGAGGGCCCGGAGCAGGAGGGGTTCTCATGGCTGCGAGTGTCCCGGGAGATCTCAGAGGGCACAGCGCAGGATGGGGAGCACCCGCCCGGCCCCGCGTTCCCTCCCCGGCTCAGCAGCTCCATCCCAGCCCCCGTGGGAACGCCGAGCATCCCTCCCGGCGCGGGCAGGATTTGGGATGTGGAAGGAAGCAGGGATTGAGCTGCTCTGGCCTCAGGCCGGGAACGGGGATGGAAGCGAAATCTGAAATCGGCCTACTCCGTCCTCAGCCGAGCTGCCCTAAAGCCACGGAGCCACCGGAGCAGCATCCCGCTGGCTCCCAGAGCCCTTAAATATGTGAGGAATGCTCTGCGCACCGCCCCTCGCCCCCGCACGCCGGCCCAGCTGCGCGGCAAAACGCGCCGGGGCCGCGGCCCGACGAGAGGAGAGACCCCCCCTGCTCCGGGGGTCCCCCCCGGCCCCGGGGGTCTGCCCTGCCCGCAGAGCTCGGGGACGGGACGGCGTGCGAAGGTGGAAGGACGCGGAGCGCCCCGGGGCGCCCAGGACAGCGGGGACGGGACGCAAGGGAAGCAGCCCCCGTCCCGCCGCCCCCCGGCACCGGCGCGGCCCCTCTGCCGGTGCCCCTCGGAGGGGGAGCAGCCAGGCTGGAAAACGCCGGGGCGAGGAATATTTGCTTTCCCCAGAGCACCTTCCGAGCGGAGCAGCAGGCACAAAGCAGGAATTCAAGGCTCGGAGGCCAGGCTGGGAGCCAGGCCAGATCACGGCCCCCGCGCAGGCGGCGGGGAAACTGAGGCACGGGGGGATAGAGCCGGTCAGCACCGCGGGGGAACCCCCCGAGAGCTCAGATATCGCTCACTGCCGTCCTCCACCTCCTGCTTCGCGGCTGGAGCATCCTTCTCCGAGCTGGTGGTTTTGGGAGGCCCGGGGCTGTGCCAGCACCCGGCACCGGGCACGCAGCAGCTGGGGAAGGCGGAGAGGCTCAAACACAACACCCGAGCTGCAGGGATGATCCCTATCCCGAACTCCCTGCGGTGCAGGGCACCTCCTCTCCCCGCCAACGCTTCCCTGAGCACCCAGAGCCAAATTCCCTCCCCAGCCCTGGGCACCGGCGTTCAGGCTCCGAGCCCTTCGCCTGCTCCCGGTGATGAAATGAGCACCGCGGAGCCTCCTAATAAACATCCCGGGCAGCGAGCGAGTTCCAGGGGCAGGAAATGTCCATCCGGGGGCAGCCTGGGGGTGGGAGGGATGGTTGGATCGCTCCAGGGAAGCGTTTTCCTTCTGCTCCTCTTCCGTGACAGCAAAAGGAGGAAAGAGCCTCCTGCAGGGCTCGGTGTGGAGGACGCCAAGCCTGGGGAAGGAGCGAGGTCTCCCCTCGTCCTCTCCCCAAAGCCGGGTCACCGAGGAAAACACATCCCGGGCCAACAGCGCCAGGCCCTGCGAAAGGGAGAGCTGCTGGGAAGGGAAACAGTTGGGAATTGCACGGCCAAGGGGATGTCGTTGTCACTTTGGAGAGGAGCCTGGTGACAGCGGGAACGGGGAATGGAGGCAGGGATGTGGCCTGACACCCAGCTGCTGTCCCTGTCCCCGGCTCTGCCAAAGGACATCGGCTCCCGAGGGTTCTCTGGGCATCCTCGCCATCAGCAAACGTCCCCTCTGCCGCGCTTCCTGTCCCCAGCACGCCTTCACCCCTTCCCGAGGCTGCTCCCGGCTCCCTGATAAACCTCCTGAGGCTCGGGATAAACCCTCCCGGCTCCCTGACAAACCCTCCAGCCCCCGGGGTGTTCCCACCGCCCTCCCCACGCCGTTTGCCACGCAGATCCTGCCGGCATCGCCCTCCCGCAGCCCTCGGCCAGGTGATCGGCGGGCAGGATGCCGAGGGAAGCTTTTCTGGACTTTTTTTTTTTTCTTTTTTCTCTCTCCAGAGACCTCCAAAAATCCTCAGCAAAACCACAGGCAAAGCAGGAAGACACGTCGCTGCCCGGAAAACACCCTTCTCCGCGAAAAAGAAGTAAAAAATTTTTTAAAAAATAAAAAAAATCGGGGAAACCCCAGGGCGAATCATTCTCCCTCCTCTCTCCCCGCATCCCCTCCCGGCTGCTTTGTTCTCCCCGGGTCTCCCCCGTCCCTCCCGGCCATGTGTTTCCCAGCCTCGGCGGAGCGGATAAAACCTCAGGAAGCGCCGTTCTCCCCCCTTGGGCACGACCCGGCGGCGTGAATCAGCAGCCGAGGCGTTTCCCAGGAGCCGGGGAAGGGAGGGCAGCGAGGAGCCGAACCCTCCAGCCCGGCCTCGCCGTGGCACCCCGGGGCCCCCGGCGGAGGATCCCAACGGGTGATTACACAAAGATAAAGGCAGATCCCGGGATGGGCCGCACATTTCCAAGGTTTGCCGAGCCCCGAAGCGCCAGGCCTCCCGCCGGCTCCGCGGGTGGATTTTTTTTTTTAATTTTTTTTTTTCTTTTTTTTTTTTTTTTTACCCGGCATGAATAAGTGACATATAACGGCTGGAAAAATATTTTCGGGCAGCTTGACAAGTGTGACTGCAAGCAGTAGCCTGGGCTGGCTACGCCTGGAAAGTGTAATCTAGGTGAAAATCCGGAGAACTCCAGGCACGGCTGGGAAGCTCCTGCGGCAGGGGAAGGGGGCTCGGACCCCCCGACCCCAGCCGTGCGTCCCGTGGTTCTGCCGTGCAGGTGATGCTGAGCTCCCCGTGGGAGTTTGGGAGAGGAAATCACCCCAAACACCAGCTTTGGAGGGGGTTCTGCACCCCCGCGTCCCTCTCCTCACGGAGCAGGGTGATGGAATGCCGGGCAGGGCGGGGTTCAGTTTAGCCAAACACCCCCAAAATGCGGATGTGGAGCTGACTCGGGATACAGGACGGGCTCCATCCCACCCTCCTGGGTGCTGGGGGCACCCAAGGGATCCCGGCTCCCACCACCGAACTGCCCAGCCATCCCTCAGCTGCGCCGGGACGAGCCAGAGCGAGCCCTGGGGCGGCTCTGCCGGCACAGCCGGGGGCGCTGGCAGCGATTCCAGCCGCTTTTCCCAGCCGGAGATCCGAGCCGGATCTGACCCTGCGGCCG
The DNA here is from genome assembly GCF_015227805.2 of Hirundo rustica. Classification (NCBI taxonomy): domain Eukaryota; kingdom Metazoa; phylum Chordata; class Aves; order Passeriformes; family Hirundinidae; genus Hirundo; species Hirundo rustica. The sequence continues at coordinate 3,825,048 of NC_053477.1, forward strand.
CTCCCGGGCACCGAGACCGGCCCGTGCTGAGCGGGTGAAGGGAAACCGAGGCCACGGCCGGTTCCTTCCTCCCTGCCTGCCCCGAGGGCTGGATCTCCCGGCGGTTTCCCGTGCTTTTGGCACCCTCGGAGGCTCTTCCCCTTCCGCTGGCACCGCTGCAGACGGGTGGCATCACCGGGGTGGCCGCGGGCAGCCGGTGGCCTCAGGATACCTCTGGCACGAGCGAGCACAAATCCCTCTCCCGGTGATTTCCCTGCCCGCAGCCACGGCCCTGGCAAAACTTTTGTTGGTGTTTGGTGGTTTCTGGCACGGCCCGGAGCTTGGAGCGGGGTGAGGGGGGGGGCTCAACACCCCAAAAAAAGAACCGTGGGGGGTTCAGGGGGAAGCCACGGGGGAGGTCAGGAGGATTTCAGGGGATCCCGGCTCCCCGGAAATCTGAATTTCATCACCTCGGTGTCCTGCGGAGCCAAAGGAGGGCCAATCCCCGGCTCGCTGGATGCGTGGCAGGGCCTGATCCCCCCAGCCCAGCCCCGGCTCCCCAGGAAGAGCTCCTGGAATTAAATCCAATCCCACCAGGATCTCCTAAAGGCAGGACGGGGATGGGGAGGGGGCGGCCCCGGGGAGGTGAGGGGGGGTCTCGGGGCGCACAGGAGAGGGGCGAGGAGGGGACAGCGGCAAAGCCAGCGCTCTTTGAGCCGGGCTGAAGCCTCGGCTGCGCCGCTCAGCTGGAGGAAGCGGGAGAGGAGGGAAGGCTCCAGCCGGCTCTGCCCGGACGGTTTTGCAAGCTTTGCTGTTTCAGCCCGGGAGGGCAGGAAGGGAAGGATTTTTGGCCAGAAAAAAGCCCTCGTGTAGACAGAGTTATATCAACAACTGCCGCCTCGCAGCGCAGACAATGCCAGTACAGAGAAACGTGATCCCCCCACGCCAGACCCCGCCAGACCCCGGCCCTCAGGCTCAGCCCGGCACGGCCCTCCCGTGCCTCAGTTTCCCCCCTCCCCGAATCCTCCCACCCGCTTCAGCCCGCACTGGGACACAGGGATTTTGCCCCCCGCAGCACCCAGTTTGTTCCCAGCCCTTCCAAAACCTGGGGAGCAGCTCCGGAGCCCCTGTCCCGGCACAGAGGGACCCCAGCCCGGGCAGCACCTCCCGGGAACGAGCTTTGGCTGCGAGCTGGGGGAGAGGGCGAAAGCCGAGGGGCGCGGAGTGCGGGTTCGGGGATGGGGGTGCAGGATGGATCCGGTGGGATGGGATGGAGAGGGGGGCTGGGATGGGGGGGCTGGGGGCTCCCCGCCGCCTTTGACAGCTGCCAGTGCAGCCAAGACCGGGGATAAAAACGCGGGGTGCCGGGCCAGCCCCCCCTGCGCCTCACCCCGAGTACAACCAGACGCATCCCGGAGCGGGACCGGCCGCTGCTCCTCCGCTCCCCCCCCAAAATCCCGGGACTCCCCGGCCCGGGGCGGCGGAGCCAAGCTCGGCCGTGCGGAGCCCCGAAGTGTGTGCGGGGCACGCTCAGGCTCACCCAGGCTCACCCAGGCTCACTCCCGCACCGGCGGTCCCGCCGCCCCCCCGCGCTCCCCTTTGTCCGCCCCCCGCTCCCCGCCGCGCATCCCCCCGCTCCTACCGGCTTTGCAGGGGTCCTTGTAGTCCAGGGGCTCCTCGTCCTCCTCCTCTTCCTCCAGCACGTAGGAATAGTCCGGGAAGCGCAGGGCCCGGGCCAGGAGCAGGCAGAGGAGCAGCCCGCAGCTCCGCAGCCCGGCCATGGCTTCGGCCGGGCTTTCTTTTTTTTCCTCTCTTCCCTCTTTCCTTCCCTTCTTCGATTTTTTTTTTTTTTTTTTTCCCCTCGCTCTCTCTCCCTCTTTTTTTTTTTTTTTTTTTTTTCCTTCTTTCCTTTTTTTTTTTTTTCTCTTCTTTCTTTTCTTTTTTTTTTTTTTTTTTTTTTTTTTTTTAGGGAAATGAGATCTGGCGGGGGCGGGTTCAAGCGCGGAGCTCGGCCCCTGCAGCCCCGGGCGCAGGGCTGGGAGCGGGGCCAGCGCCGGGGGGGGGGCGGCGGGGACGGGCTGTTGCGGGGACCTGGCCCGCAGCCCCCGCTCCTGCAGCCCCCGAGCCGCGGCTGTCCCGTCCCGTCCCGTCCCGTCCTGAACCCCCCGGGTCCCCTCTTGTATCTCCCGGTACCGATCGGGCTCTCTCCGGTACCGTCCCATAACCCCCGGTACCGATCCTGGTCCCCCCGGTACCCACCCTGGTCTATCCGGTACCGATCCTGGTCCCCCCGGTACCCACCCTGGTCTATCCGGTACCGATCCTGGTACCCCCGGTTCCCATCCTGGTCTATCCGGTACCGATCCTGATCCCCCCCGGTACCGATCCTGGTCTCCCCGGTACCGATCCTGGTACCCCCGGTTCCCATCCTGGTCTATCCGGTACCGATCCTGGTCCCCCCGGTACCCACCCTGGTCTATCCGGTACCGATCCTGGTACCCCCGGTACCCATCCTGGTCTATCCGGTACCGATCCTGGTCCCCCCGGTACCCACCCTGGTCTATCCGGTACCGATCCTGGTACCCCCGGTTCCCATCCTGGTCTATCCGGTACCGATCCTGATCCCCCCCGGTACCGATCCTGGTCTCCCCGGTACCGATCCTGGTACCCCCGGTTCCCATCCTGGTCTCCCCGGTACCAATTCTGATCCCCCCCGGTACCAATTTTGGTCCCCCCGGTTCCCATCCTGGTCCCCCGGTACCGATCCTGATCCCCCCCGGTACCGATCCTGATCCCCCCCGGTACCGATCCTGGTCCCCCGGTCCGATCCTGGTCTCCCCGGTCCCGATCCTGGTCTCTGCCGGTCCGGTTCCGTTTTCCCCGTTCCGATCCCACCCCCGCCGTGGCCCCGCTCCGTTCCCATCCGCTATTCCCGGTGCTCCCCCCGTTCCCCACCCGCGGTCCCCCAGCCCCGTTCGTGCCCCCCTCGGTCCCGTCTCGTGTTCCCCGGTACCGATCCAGGATCAATCCTGGCCCCCCGATATTCCCGGGACACAAAATTCCACATCTCCGGCAGGGGTCTGTCCCCTTGGGTGCCATCCCGTGTCCCCCGGCACCAATCCCGCACCCCCAAATTTCCCAGTCCCGCTCTGGAACCCCACATTTCTCACCCTGCATTCCCCACATTTTCCAGTCCTGGACTCCCAGTCCTGCACCCCTGGTCCTGTACCCCTCATCCTGCACCCCACATCCTGAGCAGCCCCCCAAGAAACTGCTAAAGAACCCTGGGAATGGTGGGCAAGGAGCCCAGGAGTGGGACGAGCACCCCAGGAGCGGGATGAGCACCCCAGGAATGGGATGAGCACCCCAGGAACGGGATGAGCATCTCAGGAAGGTTGGGTGAGCACCCTGAAAGTGGGATGAGCACCCCAAAAGCTGGGCAAGCACCCCAAGAGCAGGATGAGCACCCCAGGAGCAGGATGAGCACCCTGGGAGGGTTGGGCAAGGACCCTGAAAATGGGATGAGCACCCCAGGAGTGGGATGAGCACCCCAAGAGCAGGAAGAGCACCCCAGAAGCAGGATGAGCACCCCAGGAGCGGGATGAGCACCCCAGGAAGGTTGGGCGAGCATCCTAAAAGCCGGATGAGCACCCCAAAAGCTGGCCAAGCACCCCAGGAAGGGTGGCCAAGCACCCCAAAAGAGGGATGAGCGCCCCGGGGAGGCTGTGTGAGCACCCTGGGATCAGGATGAGCGCCCCAGGAGCAGGATCAGCCCCCCCGGGGAGAGTTTGGGGAGCAGGCTGAGCCCCCCAGGGCGATGCGGGTGCCAAGGCACAGAGACACGACCCTGTCCCCCTGCAGCGTCCCTGCCTGGGACGTTCCAGCCCGGGAATGTCGCGGTGGGAACCGGGGCTGAGTGGATCCTGCTCATCCCGTGCTGCTCCTGCTGCTCCTGCAAACATCCCCATCCCCTCACAGCCCTCCCAGAACTCGCTTTAACGTCATTTTTAAGGATTTTAAGCATTCCCTGTGTCCGATGACCTCCACAGGGACACTCTGGGTGACTCTGCTCTGCTCCCTGTGCCCGCCAAGCCCCCGAATCCTCTTCCCCTTCACTTTTGGGGATCCCCTGCATCCAGGGCCCGTTCCCACCAGAGCCTCCTTCACCCCTTTACCCCGGCCGTTGTTTTCCTCCCCCATCAGGATCATCCCAGGATGTTTTCCTCCTTCTCCCTTATTGCAAAACCCACATCCAGCAGAACTTTCCTCCTCGAAGCAGATAAATAAACCCCGGAGAACCAGGCTGGCTCCGCGTCCCCGCTCTGCCCCCGGCCCCCTCGACACCCAGCGCATCCCAGGGACGGGAATTTGGGGAGCAGCTGCTGGATTCAGCTCCAACCTCAGGAGCCGGTCTCCCAAGAAAACAAACAAGCCGGGCTCTGGAATACTTTTTGTTTTCATCCTGCGCTCGGGCCGGGGAGGATGTTTGCGGGCCGAGTCCCTGGATGATGTCAATCCATGATGTCAGGATCCAGCCGTTGGTTTCCACCCTGAGATCGCCCCTTTCTCACGGAGCGCTCCGGGGAGCCGAGGCTCTCCGAGGAGGCTTTTCCCAGCCCCCGTTCCCACGCCGGGCTCCGCTCCCGGGATCCGGCTCCCTCGCAGCCGTGCCGGTGGCCCTGGAGGTCGCCGGCCACCAGAATTCCAGCCTGGAGCCCCACCTGGAAGAGGAGCCGAGCATCCCACGCCGGCCTGAGCGTCAGGATGGGGACGTGCTCTATCCCAGGAGCCCTGGGCGGGCGTCACCTGGCACGGGCACACGGATTCCAGCGCTCCCGCCCGCCCTGCGGGGCTGCCCTGGCATCCTGGAATGGCAGGTGGGCGATGCCGAGGCCTGGCACCGGCACAGCCCTGAGGGTGGGGGACACCGGGAGCTGCCAGGAGCATTCCTGGATCCCATCCTTGGCTCTCCGAGCCTTCCACCCCCAAAATCCCCACAGCACAGAGCGGCCCCAGCTCTTTGTTCAGGAAGTTTAGAACATGCAGCGCCTTATTTAAACTCAGCTGAGGTGTAGCTCTCACCTCTCCTCTCTCCTGCTTTTATTTTTTTTTTTTTCTGTTTCCAGGACCTTTTCCCCCATGGAACCAGGAGCAGTGACCCCCTCAGTGACCCCTGTGCAGCGAGTGACCGGCGCTGGATTGTCCCCTGCAGCTACAGTGACACAACCCAGGGCTCCTGGAGGGTGGCACCTCCTCTTCCCAGGGATGGGATCCCCCACTCCCAGCACCTCCTGGGGGGTTTCACTCGGATTTCCCCTGCCAGGACTCCCCGAGGTCCCCACAAACCTCCGGAAATCGGGACACTGGAATTATTGCACAAGGACCTGGGGGTGCTGCCAACTTTCTGTCACCTCCTCCATCTGCTCCGGCCTCGGGGAGGAGGCTGAGGGGGTCTGGGGGTCAGGGAGGGTTTGGGAGCGGACACCCCGGAGCTGCAGGAGGCCCTGGATGGATGCCCCACATCCCGGCCAGCTGCAGTTGCGCTCTCCCGGCAGGAGCAGCTTCCCCGGTGCCAGGAGTGGGAACGGGGGCTGGATCCAGGTGTGGGGGCACTGGGGGGCTGGTGGTCCCCGCTTTGGGGCCATCCTGAGGCGCCTGTGGGGCCGGTGGGCTCCCATTCCCAGGGGGATTGGATGGGCTGCTCCGTGCCCCTCCTCTCAGCCCCAGGCCAATGTCCTGGTCCCAATAACTCCCGGTCCTAATAAGGCCAGAATCCGAATGAAGACTGATCCTAATGAAATCCTGATTCTTGTATTACCAGCATCTCAGTCCTAATAATGTCTGATCCCAGTAACACCTGATCCCAGTAACACCAGTATCCCAATCCTAGCAACACCCGATCCTAATGACACCGACATCCCGATCCCAATAATCCCTGATCCCAAACAGTACAAGAATTCCCGTCCTAACAACACCTGAGCTTAATAATTCCTGCTCCCAACACCAGCTCCTTCATCCTAAAACCCCTGATAACTCCCGGTTCTTATCATGCCTGACCCTGATACCTCCCGATCCCAAACCCACGGGCATCCCTGTCCCGAATCATCCCAGTGCTAACGTTCCTGTCCTCGGGCAGCGTCTGGTGGCGCAGGCTGGCTCCAGGAATAGCTCCCGGACCCGATTCCTGCCCTTCTCCTTTATTCCGGCCTGGCAGAGCACAGAGCCATTTTTCAGGCCAGCCTGGCTCTGGCAGCAGCACGGAGCAGCTCAGGTCAGGCAGCCAAGCTCGGGGGGAGCGCTCCCGTGAGCTGGGACAGAAACCCCCCCAGAATTCCAGCTCGGAGCCCCTCAAGGCATTTTTTAAGGCAGGGGGGAAGGCGGGAGCGGGCGGGAGCGAAGAACTGGGACGGAGAATTGTGTTTTCTTTAAATGTCATGGTTTTGTTGGTTTTTTCTTTCTTTCTTTTTTTTTTTTTTTTTAAAGCTCGTTTTTGCACTTGGGTTTGGCGAAGCTGAGAAGAGACTTAAGTGACAAACCAGCTGTCCCCCGGCGCGGCGCAGACACCCCCGGCCCCACGCAGCCCCTCCAGCGCCGACCCCCGGACCCCTCCGAACCCCCCGCGCCCCAAAAATCGGGGGTGGGCTGCTTGGGGGCGGCCGCAGAGGCGTCGCCGATGCTCCCGGCGGGGCTGCGCCTGTCGGGGACGCTGCGAGGCGAAGCTGGCGCTGTGAGGGTGCTGCCGGGTGGGCGGGGGTCCCGCGGCACCCCCTGCCCACCCTGCGGGCTCTAAGCCCAGTAAACAGGGAGGAGGCTGCAGAGGATGCTGGCCGTGGTGCCCAGGAGGGAGCGGTCAGCCAGGGGCGCGGAGATCTTGTCCTCAACCTGGACGGGGGTGACAAGGGACGTCCTTCAGCGTCATCTTCATCATTCCTCACCGCGGGGAACCCCCCCAGCCCCCCCCGGCCCGGCCTGGCCCTCACCTGCCGGCGCTGGAAGGTCTCGACCACGGTGTCCAGCCCCGGGATGTTGTCCCTGTCCACGCGGGTCACGTAGCAGACGCGGCGCGCTTGGGGCCTGTAGCTCACCAGCAGCTGTTGGAAGCCAAAACCCGGCTCAGCTCCACCCCATCTCCCCCTCCCCGTGCCCCCCCCCCCGGAGCCCCCCACTCACATTCTTGTAATCATAGATGACGGTGGCCGCGTCCCCGTCGCCGCTGTCCAGGTAGAAAGTGGCCGCGTCCTCTTCCCAGGCCGGTCCAGCCCACAGCCCGCCCCGCAGGACCTGGAGGGGGGCGAGGGGGGAGCCTCAGAGCCTGCAGAGCCCCTTCCCCGCAGCACCGGGGGGTCCCTGGCGGCGCTGGGGCGGGGGGGGGTTCCCACTCACGGTGTCGGCGCAGCGGTCGGCGCTGAGCCGCATCAGCAGGGCGCCGGCGATGACGACCACCAGCAGCACCACCACGACCACGGCGATGAGCAGGCAGCGCAGGCGGCCGCAGCTCAGGAGCTTGCGGGGCAGGTAACAGAGCAGCCGAGGGACGAAGCACAGCGACTTCTTGAGGCAGCCGGAGCAGCCGGAGCAGCCGGGACACTTGGGACACTTGGGACAGCCGCAGCACTTGGGCAGGCAGCAGCACTTGGCGCAGCACCAGCTGCATTTGGTGCAGCATTTGGCGCAGCACGTGGCGCAGGGCAAGCAGCAGCCCGGGCAGCAGCAGCCGTTCCCCGAGTCCTGGGGGTGCGGGAGATTGAGGGGAGGGGAGGTCAGGGCGGGTGCAGGTGGGAGGTGAGGTCAGGGCGGGTGCAGGTGGGAGCTGGGGGATGCAGGGGTGGGTTGAGGTCTCATCCCGCTGCTCCTGGGCGCTGGGAATGCAGCATCCCGTGGTCCAAACCCCCGTCCCACAAAGCACCGGTGCCTTGCTGGGATAAACTGGGCCGAGCTGGCTGCAGGGACACCCCGGGGTGGCAGGGACTCACCTCCTCTTCAAGCACCACCTGCTTCATGCTGCTCTCCATGGCTGCTGCCTCCTCCTCCTCCTCCTCCTCTTCCTCCCATTCCCAGCCCAGCCTGCCTCCTGGGACTGGGAATTTTATACTGGGCCACCGGGGCGGGGGCCGGAGCGGCCCCTGTGAAGGGTTTGGTGTCCCCGGGGTGCAGTCGGGGCCTGGCATGTGACCCACTCCACCCGTGTTTGCTGAGCGCCCACTCCCAGCTGGATCCTCCTGGGAACCTGCTGCTCGAGAGGCTCCGAGGGCACTGGGTCGAGGACACTTGTCCCCGGGCACGGGGACTTCTCTGCTGCCCGGCAGCGAGGTGGCAGGGCCAAAGCAAACCCTCCAGGGTGGAGCATCCGGCCGTGGCCGCGGCCCGGGCGAGACCTGGCTCGTGTCCCTTCGCCAGCTCGGGCACCTGGAGCTGCTCGAGGAACAAAGGGGACATTAAAGATTTCCTGTAAGCCGCAGCGATGGGGTGGCAGCTGGGTCACCACGGCCCGGGGAAGCGTCCCTGACCCTCATTCTCGGCCCCGAGGCAGCTCGGACACCGCTGCTGGCGGCTTTTGGGGCTGGCAGAGACGTCCACGGTGTGGATTTTTTGGGGGTGAGGGGGTCCCAGCTCTGGCATGTCCCCCTCAGGTGGCAGGGGGACACTGTTGGGCCTTGGTTTTGCCCGCCCACGAGTTCCTCCTGCACCTTGGACCCCTCCAGCCGCCCCTGGGACCCCCACCACCCACAGCCAGCTTTTGAGGGGGCGAACGCTGCCTCTTTTCCCGGGGTGTCAAGGGCCACAAGAGTCCCTTGAGTGGCTCCTGGTTGTTTGTTCTCGGTCACCGTGGGAGCCCTGCTCACCTTTCCCAGCCCATGGCACCCTCTTCTCCCAGCTCCTTATCGCGGTCAGGGATTTTTGGGAAGCAGAGCCGCTGGCCCCGAGTCAGCACATGGAAATGTGCAACGTCCCTCCCATTCCCAGCAAAGTGTCACCCCCCCTGGAGCTGTGACCCCTCCCTCTCTGCCCCTGGCAGCGATTTTTGGGGACAACACTGAGTTTGCAGCTCTGGAGAGATCAAATCAACTTCCAGAGGTCTCCTTTTTCCCCTCCCAGCCTGGCTGCTTCCCTGTTTTTCAGTGCAGCACTTGGAAGCGGCCCCGGAGGTTGCTCCCAGCTGATGTGGGGCAAGAAGGGCTGGAATGGGTGGGAAAAGGGAGAGGAAGGGGATGAGGGGAGCTGGAGCTGGATCGTGGTGTCTGTGGGCCTGGCTCCCACTGGGGACGTGGCACCGTCCCTCTGTCCCCACCTGCACGAGGAGGGGATGGGGTTGGGAGAGTTTTCTGAAGGTCTGGAAGCGCAGAGGCTGCTGCTTCCACCTCACCCTCCATCCTCCAAACTGGGGGGGCACAGGTGGGGACACTGAGGGGGCACAGGTGGGGACACTGAGGGGGCAGAGGTGGGGACACTGAGGGGGCACAGGTGGGGACACTGGGAGGCACAGACGGGGACAAGGGCAGCATCGCGTGCAGCTGTGCTGCTGCCCCCCGCGTTCCATCCCTCCCGAGCCCCCCGAGCCCCAACATGAGGGATTCCCCTCGCCACCCCGCACCCCGCCAGGCCACACCCCTGGGACACCGTGTCCCTGTCCCCAGCGCGCAGGAAGGCCGAGAGCACCACTCGCAGGCGGGGGCACAGGCTTTACTTTGTAGACAGAAGAGAAACCCAAAGCAAAACCCACTTTTTTTTTTTTCTTTCTTTTTTTTCTTTTTTTTTTAGGGTGAGAGCGGTGGGAAAGCCGCGACAGCGGGTGGAGCACCCCGGTGGCGGGGTGGCTGTCCCCGGGGTGGGGACGAGGAGGAGGAGGAGGAGAGATTCCCGAGTATCCCTCCTGGAAGGCAGCGTGTGGGACAGCGACATCCCCGCCTCGATGGGAGCTGCTCCTACGCCCAGAACACGGGCACGGCGCTGCAGAGGATGTTGATGGTGGTGCCCAGGATGGAGCGGTCAGCCAGGGGCACGGCCTTGTCCTCATCCTGCAGGACAGAGAACGCAGCCGCCGCTGCCACCCTCGGCGGCCACAGTGTCCCCTCCAGAGGGGACAAACCCCCGGCCCCACCGTTCCCAGCTGGCAGGGCTCGGGCCGTGCTGAGCCCATCCCCATCCCCATCCCCGTCCCCGCGGGGCTGTCACCGCTCACCTGGCGGCGCTGGAAGCTCTCGGTGACAGCGTCCAGCCCCGGGACGTTGTCCTTGTCCACGCGGGTGATGTAGCAGGCGCGCTGACGCCAGGACCTGTAGCCGACCAGCAGCTGTTTGCAGACAGAGCCGGCTCAGCCGGGCTCAGCGCCGCCCTGTCCCCGCGGTCCCCGTCCCCGGGTCCCCGCGCACCTTGCCGTAGTCGTACACCACGGCGGCGGAGGCGTTGAGCCCGTCCCGCACCGCGAACGTCCCGGTCCTTTCCTTCTTGTTCATGGCGAGCTGCTGCGGGGTCCCCTCGCCATCCAGCCCGTGGATGGTCATTCTCAACACCTGCCGGGGAGGGGGGAGAGGAGCTCAGGGAGCTGCGGTGCCATCCCAAGCCCCCTCCCCGCGCCGGTGGCACCGCAGGTCCCCTCCCTGCCCTCACCGTCTCGGCGTGTGACTCGCTGAGGTGCAGCCCCAGCAGCAGGAAGGTGACGTTGACCACCACGAGGGCCACCACCACCAGCGCCACCAGCAGCAGGAGGCTCTTGAGCTCGTGGGGGACGCAGGGCGGGCGCGGGGACTCGCTGTACCTCTGTCGGGGACAACGGGGACAGCGCCCGGCTGAGCCTCCAGCGCCCGGGGTGGCAGCGGGGGCTCAGCCCCACGCCCGGGGTGGGCGGTGGGTGCTCCTCACCGGAGGTGCCTCCTCCATCAGCGCCTCTTTGGAGCTGTCGTCCATCTCTCCGAGCTCTCCTGTCCCTCTGCCAGCCCGGGCCCGGGGGGATTTATAGGATCCGGCGCGGCCGGGGGAGGTTGAGGCCACTCCAGCTGCCACTTGTGCTGTTTGCCGAGCACAGAGAAGAGCCAGGGAGGGGACACAAAACCCCACGAGAGCCCTTCCCTGGCATTTCTGGGGCTGCCAAGGCAAACAGTGAGCACTGCCCACCCTCCTCACCCAGCCCTGGACCCCATCACGTACCCGGGCGGGGCTGCGCCCCGGTTCTGCACGGGCAGCTGTGTGTGCCCCCCCCCGGGGCAGGGAAGGAGCTGGCTGCACTCATTGTTCCCTCTGGCGCTGCGCCAGGGACGGCGCAGATGGGCGCCTGGCATGGGAGAGATGGGTGCCAGGGACGGACGGGTGCCCGGGCTGCCGCGGGTGGGTGCCCAGAGCGCTGCGGCCACCGCGGGCAGGGAGCCGGGGCGGGCAGCGCCGCAGCGCCGAGGTGGGGGAGGCACTGCGGGGGTGTCACCGCTGTTCTGTCCTGTCCTGTCCTCTCCTGTCCTGTCCCCCCCGTTCCGCGCACCCCCAAGAGCACCCGGCGGCCGCCACCCCGCCGTGGAACCCCGAGTTCGCTGGCTGCCGCGCACGGCCACGCGTGCACGGGGATGCTGGCGCTGTCACTCAGCCGCATCCCTCCCTCCCTTCCTCCCTCCCTCCTTCCTTCCCTCCTCTCCCTCCCTCCCTCCCGCAGCACCGGGCATGGTGTGCTGCAGAGCCGCGGGTCAGGCGCCCGCAGCCTCCGCCGCTTCTCCTCCGCGCTGAGATCCCCAGGGAAACAACAACAACAACAAAAAAAAATAAAGGAGGAAAAGGTTTTTCCACAGCTCTCGGGCACAGCGGCGTTGGGATAAATCAGGGGTAAGGCCAGGGCGTGATGGAGCTGCGGCGCGGGAGGAGGATGCTGAGGGACCAGCTCCCCGCTCGCCCCCTCCTCCTCCTCCTCCTGGCCGTGGCCTGGCTCTGGCTGCCGGCGGAGGGGCGGCGGCCCCCCCGGCCCCCCCCGTGCCCCCCGACCTGCTCCTGCACCCGGGACACGGCGTTCTGCGTGGACTCCAAGGCTGTGCCCAAGAACCTGCCCCCCGAGGTCATCTCGCTGTGAGTAACCGGGGTGGGGACGGGGACGGCGTCACGGCCCGGCAGCTGCAGGGGCTGCTGGCTGTCCTGGAGGGGCAGGGACACCCCGGGGACGGGGACGGCGTCACGGCCCGGCAGCTGCAGGGGCTGCTGGCTGTCCTGGAGGGGCAGGGACACCCCGGGGACGGGGACAGCGTCACGGCCCGGCAGTGGCAGGGGCTGCTGGCTGTCCTGGAGGGGCAGGGACACCCCTGCTGCGCTGCATCGGGGGGGCGAACGCGGGCTGCTGTCAGTGTGGGGGGCTCTGGGGCAAGGAGGAGGCTGGGGACAGCCCGGGACCTGTCCCTGTGCCCTGCGGTGCTGGCACACGCAGCCATCCATCAGCGCCAGGCTGAGCCGGGCTGCCGCCTGTCCCCGCCGCGACCTTGGCACCAGAACCCCGAGGGGACACGGCTGTGACCTTGGGGGCGGCATCCCCAAGGGGGGCACGAATGGCGGGTGGGGGGGGGGGGGGGTGTCCTGTGGAGGGTCCCTGGGGACGCGGCTGTCCCCCGGAGCCTGGCACGGGGCTGTGTGCCAGGTGTGGGTGCTCACACCTGTGTGCGTGTGCTTACACACCCGCTCGTGCGCGTTTACACACGCGTGTGCGCGCATGGCCCCGGGCCAGGGGTGCCGCAGGGCGTGGGCAGCCCGCGGCCGGTGCCACCCGCTGTCCCCTCAGCCGTCCCCACACGGGGCAGGGGCCACCGGTGCCCCTGTGCCACATCCCGGCGCCCCTCACGGGCAGGCAGCAGGTGACACGGGGCTGGCTCTGGGGGGCCCGGGGGTGGCAGCGCCATCCCCTCAGCTGAAGCTCCGTCTCTCCCGCAGGACCATGGTGAACGCGGCCTTCACGGAGATCCGGGAGGCGGCTTTCGCCCACATCCCCTCCCTGCAGTTCCTGTAGGTCTCCCGTGCCCCCCGCCCGGCACCCCGGAGCTCCCCTCGGTGCCCGCCCTGCCCAGCCCGGCGCTGACGCCTCCTCCTCCTGTCTCTCTCTTTTTGCAGCCTCCTCAACTCCAACAAGTTCACGCTGATCGGGGACAATGCCTTCGCCGGGCTGTCGCACCTGCAGTACCTGTGTGTGACACGGGGACGCGGGGACAGGGAGGGCACAGGGGGGCTCGGGATGGCCCCGTCACCGTCCGCTCCCCTTCCAGGTTCATTGAGAACAACGACATCCAGGCGCTCTCCAAGGCCACTTTCCGTGGGCTCAAGTCCCTGACACACCTGTGAGTGCCTGGGGGACGCGGCGGGGGTGGCCCTGTCCCTTCGTGGCTGTCAGGGATGTGTCACCTCCACCACCCTTCCTGTCCCCCAGGTCCTTGGCCAACAACAACTTGCAGACGCTGCCGCGGGACCTCTTCAAGCCGCTGGACATCCTGAGTGACCTGTGAGGCTGCCACAGCTCCGGGGACACCGGGGACACCGGGGACACCAGGCTGGGGAGAGGGTGACATCCCAGGGGTCAGGGTTTGGGCAGGGTGCTGTGTTCTGGGGTGACTTGATGCCATCAGTGGGGACTTTGGGACACTGAGCTGGGAGAGAGTGACATCCCAGTGGGTGCTGGGGGTGACTCGGTGACAGCCCTGGGACACTGAGCTGGGAGAGGGTGACACCCCAGTGGGTGCTGGGGGTGACTCGGTGCCACCCCTGGACACTGAGCTGGGAGTGGGTGACATCCCAGTGGGTGCTGGGGGTGACTCTGTGCCAGCCCTGGGACACTGAGCTGGGACAAGGTGACATCCTGGTGGGTGCTGGGGGTGACTCTGTGCCAGCCCTGGGACACTGAGCTGGGAGTGGGTGACATCCCAGTGGGTGCTGGGGGTGACTCTGTGCCAGCCCTGGGACACTGAGCTGGGACAAGGTGACATCCTGGTGGGTGCTGGGGGTGACTCGGTGCCACCCCTGGCAGGGACCTCCGTGGCAACACGCTGGCCTGTGACTGCAAGATCAAGTGGCTGGTGGAGTGGCTGGAGAGCACCAACACCACGGTCCCCGCCATCTTCTGCAGCAGCCCCGGGCAGTTCGAGGGACAGCGGATCCGGGACCTGGCGCTGGGTGACTTCCAGTGCATCACCACGGGTAAGGTGCCGCCATCACCTGTCACCTGTCACTTGTCACCTCACTCCTGGGTGTTCAGACCCTCACTGCCGCCTCTCCCCGCTCCAGATTTCGTCATGCACCAGGTCCTGCCCTTCCAGGCGGTGTCGGCCGAGCCCTTCACCTACGACAGCGACCTGTACGTGGCCCTGGCGCAGCCGAGCGCCAGCAGCTGCTCCATCCTCAAGTGGGACTACGTGGAGCGCAAACTCCGCGACTTCGACCGCATCCCCGGTGAGGAATCGGGCTGGGCGCTCCCCTGCCGGGCTGGGACCCTCTCCGGGGTGACCCGGGGCGGGCACAGCCCCGGCGTGACGCGGTTTTGCCGTCAGCTCACTCGGCGGTGCACTGCAAGCCCATCGTGGCGCAGGAGCAGCTCTACGTGGTGGTGGCGCAGCTCTTCGGCGGCTCCTACATCTACCGCTGGGACACGGCCGTGGACAAGTTCATCAAGATCCAGGACATCGACAGCCAGAAGATCCGCAAGCCCAACGACATCGAGGCCTTCCAGATCGAGGGCGACTGGTACTTCGTCATCGCCGACAGCTCCAAGGCCGGCTCCACCAGCCTCTACCGCCTCAACCAGAACGGGTTTTACTCCCACCAAGCCCTCCACGCCTGGCACCGCGACACCGACGTGGAGTACGTGGAGAACGACGGGAAGCCGCGGCTGATCATCTCCAGCAGCTCGCAGGCGCCCGTCATCTACCAGTGGAGCCGGGCGCAGAAGCAGTTCGTGCCGCAGGGCGAGGTGGGCGAGACGCTGGACGTGCAGATGGTCAAGCACTTCAGGGCCAAGCGGGACCAGTTCCTGTGCCTCAGCCGCTACATCGGCGACTCCAAGGTGGTGCGCTGGGAAGGGCAGCGCTTCGTGGAGGTGCAGACGCTGCCGAGCCGCGGCTCCATGGTGATGCAGCCCTTCGCCGTGGGGCAGCGGCAGTACCTGGCGCTGGGCAGCGACTTCTCCTTCACCCACGTCTACCTGTGGGAAGAGGAGAAGCAGAAGTTCGCCAAGTTCCAGGAGCTGTCGGTGCAGGCGCCTCGGGCCTTCCGGGCCGTGCCGGCGGCCGACGTGCAGCTGCTGCTGGCGCCCAGCTTCAAGGCCAACACGCTGGTGTACCGGCACGTGGTGGTGGACCTCAGCCTGTAGCCGGCACCCGGAGAGCCGCCGGTCGTGCATGTGCCCGCCGCCCCTCGATCCTCCCCGGGCACCCCGCCTCGTCCCAGCCCCTCCACCTTCACTCAGGCTCACGGTGCCTCAGTTTCCCCGCGGCGCCGCCGGTTTGGCCCTGCGGGATGCAGGGAGGGAGGCTGGGACACCCCTTGTCCCGCAGAGCTGCACCCCTGGGGGCGTGGGGAGGGCTGGGGGGGCTGGGAGGTGGTGGCAGGAAAGGAGGGGGGACAGGGATGTGGCGGGAGGGGTCCTGGGGGCGTTCCCAGGACGCTGAGGGACTTTGGGATGCTCCAAAGTGGGTGGGATGGCCAAAGTGGGTGGGGTGGGGTGGCCTGAGGAGGACGGGGCTCTCCGAGGTGGGTGCTGATGGGACGGTGAGGATGATGATGATGGGATGGTCTGGGATGGCCCAAGGCGGATGTAGGTGGGATGGTGAGGATGATGATGGTGGGATGGTGAGGATGATGATGGTGGGATGGTGAGGATGATGATGGTGGGACGGTGAGGATGATGATGATGGGATGCTCCGTGGTGGGTGCAGATGGGACGGTGAGGATGATGATGGGATGCCCCAAACACAATGGGATCCTCTGAGGTGGAAGCAGATGGGATGCCCCAAACATGATGGGACACTCCAGGATGCTCTGAGGTGGGTGCAGGTGGGGTGATGATGATGATGGGATGTCCTGAGGATGATGATGATGATGGGATACCCTGAGGATGATGATGATGACGGGATGCCCCGAGGTGGATGCAGATCCCCGAGGACAGCGGAACGCTCGAGGCCAGCAGCTCCTGCCCCTCTCCGTGCCCATCCAGCAGCTCCCCGTGCCCCTGGCCCCAGCGTGCCAGGGGGTGTCCGTGCCCACCAACCCCCCCAATAAACACACTGTGCCCCCCAGCCCTGCCCGGGTGTCCTTCCAGCCGCGGGGTGCGCGCTCTTCCCAACATTCCCGCACCAGGGAATGGGAAATTCCTCATTTTAGGGCGCTCCAGGCCCCGCACGCGGTGTTTTTTTTCCAGCAGAAGCCTTGGCCCGGGTGCGGGTGGGAAGCGGGAGGTGTTTCCCCAGGGAGGGGAGTCCCCGCTGGACTGGTTTTCCAGGGGAGCTTTTCCCTGGCTGCCGGGTGTATAAATATGCATGTGAAAAACCACCAATTAAAGGCACGGATAAAGATCCTCTCTGGCAGGGAAGAGGCGCCTCCGGGGCGCGGGTGGGGTTGGGGAGCAGCATGGCTTCTCCCGGGGCATTGCCGCCAGTCCCTGCCTCAGTTTCCCCGGCAGGGAAAAAGCGGGTTTGAAAGCACGGGGAGCACTCCAGGAGGGTTCTGGCGCTTCCAGGGTGGCCGTGACCGGGAATTTGGGAAACCCTGGATCAGACCTGGGCTTCCAGGGCCAAGGGGGAGGTTGCCCAAAGAGGAGGTTCAAGCAGATTAGATTTTCTCGGGAGCATCTCTCAGGGCTCCACTCTCACGGTGGAGCGCTCCACATCGTCCATCAGAGCACCAAAAAAGCATCACATCCCCTCCAGACCCCCCAAAAAATCCTTTAACATCAATCAGAGCGGCTCTCCCCTCCCTTCCCTACCAGTTCATTGCTTTAAAAATTGTATGTTTTAATATAGAAAAAAAATATATATTAAGGAATTTATTTTTTGTGTGTTATGGAATATTTAATATATGTTCCATATTAATATACAGGACATAAGTAACATATTAATTAATATACTTACATTATTAATATGCAATATATTAATATATATACACTATCTATTAATATATAATATTCAATATATTAGGGGAATTTTAAGCAAGACATTTTTTAGGCATGTTCAGTGTATTCTATACTGATATTTAACATATTTAGGGAACTTATAATTTTTTATTATTTTATAAAGCTGGGACTCTCCGCGCTTCCCGTGAGTCACGCTATTAAAGGGGCGCCGTTGCCCTTTTAAGGGCATTGCCCTTTTAAGAAGCTCCCGTTGCCCTTTTAAGGGCATTGCCCTTTTAAGAGGCTCCGTTGCCGCTTTAAGAGCGG
The DNA here is from genome assembly GCF_015227805.2 of Hirundo rustica. Taxonomy (NCBI): domain Eukaryota; kingdom Metazoa; phylum Chordata; class Aves; order Passeriformes; family Hirundinidae; genus Hirundo; species Hirundo rustica. The sequence goes on from NC_053477.1 coordinate 3,842,404, forward strand.
CCGGTGGGGCCCGCACAGCGCCTGCGCCGCTCAGTTGCTGCAACTTTCAAGTTTTTTGGATTCTCTCCCTCGGGGTTCGGGGGAGATTTGGGGGGGATTTGGGAGCCCCAGGGGTGGGGCGCAGCGCCCACCGCAGCATGGTGTCGTGGATCCTCTGCCGGGTCATTGAGTGAGCGGGGTGACGGGGGCGTAACGGGCGCTCTAACGGAGGAGGGGCTGCAGGGCGGGGGCGTCCCGGGGGGGATCGCGGCCATCCCCGATCCTCTGTCCCCCCCTCCGGGTATTCCTTTAAATGGGGATCCCCGTGCTGGGAGAGAGAGAGCCCAGGCGGGGTTTGGGGGGCGCGACCCCAAATTTCTTGTAGGGGGATAACCACCACCATCCCCACCCCACCCCAAACGTGCCACCCCCCCCCCCCCCCCCCAAAAAAAATGGATCCCCGAGCTGCTGCTGGTCCTCGCTGCCCGTCCTGGGGAGGGTGATCACGGCCTGGGGTCCCCCTGCATCACCCATGGGTGGGGGTCCCCTGTATCAGCTGGGGAGGGTCCCTGCACCATCTGGGTCAGGGAGGGTCCCCACGTTGCCTGGCGGGGTCCCTGTCACGGGGGCACGAGGTGGGAATTTGGGGGTGCTTGGCACCGGGGACCGAGCCCGTGGGCACCGGGGACCGAGCCCGTGGGGACCGGGCACCGAGCCCGTGGGCACCGGGGACCGAGCCCGTGGGCACCGAGCCCGTGGGCACCGAGCCCGTGGGCACCGGGGACCGAGCCCGTGGGCACCGAGCCCGTGGGCACCGAGCCCGTGGGCACCGGGGACCGAGCCCGTGCGCTGCCGCCTCCCCCTGCCCCGCCCCGACAGGTCGGGCCGGTCCCGTGGCCGTGGCAGTGACGCCGTGCTCGTGGCTGATCCTCCCGGGAGGCTCCCGGAGCCTTTTCCCGGTCTCGCCGGGCCCGGGATGGTGCTGGAGGGGCTCCCGGGCAGGCTCCGGCGCTGGGGCCGGCGGCTCTGCTGCTCCCTGCTCCTGCTGCTCTACGCGGGGTGGCCGCGCTGCCTCACCCCCGCTCTGCGTTACAGGCTGCTTTTCGGGATGCTCTACCCGGCCTACGCCTCCTACAAGGCAGTGAAGACGAAAAACATCCGGGAATACGTGAGTCGAGTGCCCGGGGAGCCCTTTGCCGGGCTCCGATCCTCCTTCTCCCAGTCTCCAGTCCCTCCTTTCCAATCTCCGGTTCCCCATTTCCAGGCTTCAGTCCCGATTTCTGGGGTTCAGCACCCCTTTTCCCAGTCTCCAGTTCCTCAATTCCAGTCTCCAGTTCCCCAATTCCGGTCTCCAGTCCCCATTTCTGGGGTTCAGCACCCCTTTTCCCAATCTCCAGTTTCCCTTTTCCCAGTCTCCAGTCCCCATTTCTGGGGTTCAGCACCCCTTTTCCCAGTCTCCAGCCCCCTCTGATGGTCTCCCCACGGCTCCCCAGGTGCGGTGGATGATGTACTGGATCATCTTCGCTCTCTTCATGGCCACGGAGACCTTCACCGATCTCCTCATCTCCTGGTGAGCCTGGGGAGGGGCTCTGGCCGTCCCCACGCCCCCAGAGCTGATGTGTGGGGGGAACGGGAGGTGCCTTCGGAGCCCCCCCGAATCTCCAGCCGCTCTCCTCGCCCAGGTTCCCCTTCTACTACGAGGTGAAGATGGCTTTTGTCATCTGGCTGCTGTCCCCGTACACGCGGGGGGCCAGCCTGCTCTACCGCCGCTTCGTGCACCCCACGCTGGCCCGCAAGGAGAAGGTACAAAGTCCCCCAATTCCCGGGATTTTGGGGCTCCTCCCTGCCCAGCCTGCTTCAGACCCAGCCCGGGCTGGGCTGGTGATGGTGTGGGGAGGTGACAATGCCCTGGGAGGTGACAACGCTCAGGGCCACTGCAATGCCGCAGGAAGATGATGGTGCCCAGGGTTGTTGTGATGTCCCTGGAGGTGACAATGCCCTGGGAGGTGACAATGCCCCAGGACATGGCATTACCCTGGGAGGTGACAATGCTCAGGGACATTGCAATGCCCCAGGACAATTCCCAGGGTTGTTGTGATGTCCCTGGAGGTGACAATGCCCCGGGAGGTGACAATGCCCCAGGACATGGTGATTTCCCTGGGAGGTGACAAGGCTCAGGGAATGCCCCAGGACATGGCATTACCCTGGGAGGTGACAACGGCTCAGGGACATCGCAATGCCCCAGGACGATTCCCAGGGTTGTTGTGATGTCCCTGGGGCTGACAACGCCCCGGGAGGTGACAATGCCCCAGGCCACCACCCCTCTCGTCCCTCAGGACATCGACGCGTTCCTCGCCCAGGCCCGGGAGCGCGGCTACCAGACCCTGCTGCGCTTCGGCAAGAGGGGCCTCAACCTGGCGGCCACCGCCGCCGTCCAGGCGGCCACCAAGGTACCGGGGGAGGAAATCCCACCCCGGCAGGGTGACGGGACGGGGCGACATCCCCTGCGTCGTGCCGCGCTCATGCCCGTCCCCTCCGTGTCCCCCGACGCAGAGCCAGGGCGCGCTGGCCGGGCGGCTCCGCAGCTTCAGCGCGCAGGACCTGCGCTCCCTGCGCCGCCTGAGCCCCGCGCGCTTCCAGGACCCGCTGTACCTGGAGGAGCAGGAGAGCCCCCGGCAGCCCCTGGGTGAGGAACCGGGGGGTCACAGCGAGGGGGGCGTCCAGCAAAGCCCGGGCGGCCGTGCTGGGAGCTGGCGTGTCCCCGTTGTCCCCAGCCTACGGCAGCAGCCGCTGCTACGAGAGCGAGACGGACGATGAGGAGCTGTGGTCGGACTCGCAGGTGTCCCCTCCGTCGTCCCCGCGCCGGGATCCCAAAGCCCTGTCCCGCAGCCAGAGCCTGCGATGCCTGAGGAAGAACCCGGGAAAAGAGGTGCTGTGGGAGGGGGACGCGCGTGGGGCCGCGTGAGGGGGTCCTGACCTGTCCCCATCCCTGTCCCTGCCCAGGGCTCTTCCCGGCTCCTGCGCAGCCGAGCCAAGAGGAAAGCGGCTGCGTCGGAGCAGGACAGCTGAAAATCCCGGGAAACCTCTGCCAAGGAGGCTGGAGAGGAATTCGGTGCTGCGGCGTCAGGAGGGAGCGGTGGCTCCCGCGTCCCCGGGGTGGCTCCCGCGCCCCCGGTGCTCCTCACACTGTAAACCCCTTCCGTGACCTCTGTGGTGCCTCCAGGAGTGGGGAGCAGCTCATTCCCTGCTCTCCCAGACCCCCGCAGCTCGGCGCCGGCGCCTCTGGTGTGGGGTCTGCCCGCTCCTTTTCCCCCGTGCCGTGAACACTACACGCTCCCACCGTCTCCTGCTGCCTTATTCCCGACATTCCCGTTCCCCCGGGAGCCGGGGGTGGATGTGTCCCGTCCCTCTGAAGCCAAAGCCGTGGCCCCTGCCCGGGGTGCCCCCCCAGACACAGACTGACACCCCCATACTTGAACCCGGAGCGCCGGGCAGCACACGGCTTTTAACGTTCCCCTCTCCCGAAAAAGAGGATTTTGTACACGGAAAAATAAACGTTGTTTTGGACTTTGGGAAGGAGGAGTTGTCCCTTCCACGGGAAGCGTCCTGGGATTGGTTTTTTTTCTTCTCTTGGGGGAAGATCTGAGACTCCTCACCCATGTTCCAGGATCACAGGTCGCAGCCCCAGACTCCTCCAGGAAAGCTCCCTGAGATTTTTTTGCCTTTGGAGGAAGCTGGACCCTCAGGGATCCATCCATCCAAGATTCCCTCCAGGCACCTCCCAGAGGCTTTCCCCCTGTATTTCATGTTCCAGAATCCCCCACAGCATCCCCAGACTCCTCCAGGAAACCTTCCCGAGATTTTTTTTTTTCCCTTTGGAAGGATCCATCCAAGACTCCCTCCTGGCATCTCCCAGAGGCTTTCCCCCTGTATTTCATGTTCCAGAATCCCCGACAGCATCCCCAAACTCCTCCAGGGAGACGATTTTTCTCCTCCTCGGGAATCCACCCCGAGGACCTTTCACCACCCGCTTCACGCCCCCCCCCCCCTCCCCCGCCCCGAGTCCCCCATTCCCAAAGTCCCCTGGAATCCGGGATCCCTGCAGTAGCCGCGTCCCCCACGGCGCGGCAGCAGCAGCCGGCACAACCCCGCGCCGTCCCCTCTCCATCTCCCCATCCCACCGCAATCCCGTCCCGGGGGGTCTCATCCCCACACGCACAGGGGAGGGGAGGGGGGTGGCACAAGGTGACTCTGTCGCCTGCCCTGGCCCCGGCTGCCCGCCTGTCCCGCGGTGCCCCCGCTCCCTGGCATCAATCCCCTCGCTCCCAATCCTCGCTGCCCTCTCCCCTGGGGCCAAAGCCGTATTTTTAGCCCTTGGCTGCCGCCCGCTCTCGGGGGTCTTCCCAGGGCAGCGAGAGCGTCCGGCCCCTGCCCGGGCAGGGGTGTTGGAGCAGATTAGGTGGAGGTGGTTGGATTAGCCCCGTAAAACTGCCTGGGAGACGATTACTTAAAGCAGCGGGGAAGGAAGGCTGGGTGGGGACAGCGAGGGCCAGGGGGCTGCCTGTAATCCCCCCAAAGCCGCTTAGGGAGCGCGGTTCCTCCAAGGATACGGCCCGGGGAGGCAGCTGGGGGTCAAAGGGGGGGCGCTCCCGTGGTGGGGTACTCCCAGGTGTGCTAAGGGAGGGGGGCAGCGGCGTTGGAACCTCGGTGCTGCGTCCCCAGGGTGTGCGGGGTCGGGGATTGCCAGGGCGGGGGAACTGAGGCACGGCATCGGCGCCTTGCGAGAGGGGGAAAAAACGGGGTGCTGGGAAGGACCGAGGAGTTCTGGGGTGCTGGGAAGGACCGAGGAGTTTTGGGGTGCCGGGAAGGACCAAGGCGTTTTGGTGTCTGGGAAAGAACAGGGAGTTTTGGTGTCCTGCTTCGGTAGATCCGTGTGTCCCCCCAGGGGATGAAACCCAAGGAGGGGACAGGAGCGGGGCGGGGTGGCACAGCCCGTCCCCCCGGGGCTGAGGCAGCTCCGGCGGCGGTGCCAGCGCTGATCCCAGCTGTGTCAGCGCACGGGCCAGTGCCAGGCTGCCTCAGCAAAGCCCTAATCCCGCCCGGCTCGCCTGGCACCGCCCCAGCGCAGCAGCAGTTTAAGCGCCTGACCTGAGCTCGCCCGCTGCCGCCGTGCCCTCCGGGGAGGGGGCGCCGGGCTGAGCCCCGCCTGGCACCGCTGCCGGGACCCCCCCGTCCCACCCCGGGGCGGCGTTTGGATCGCTGGGGCGGGGGGGTTTGGAGGAGGTCACGGAGATGCTCCAAAACTGGAGCCCCTCTGGGGTTTTAGAAGAGCTGGGGGCGCTCGCCTGGAGAGGGAAAGCTCCAGGGAGAGCTCGGAGCCTAAAGGGGCTCCGGGAGAGCTGGAGAGGGGCTGGGGACGAGGGATGGAGGCACAGGACACAGGGAACGGCTCCCTGCCTGCATCCTCGGGAGCTGACGCAGGGCTGCTCCTTCTCTCAGCTGACAGCGGCCGGTGCTGTGCTGCCAACCCCGGGCCGGGCACTGCCTGTTCCTGGAGGGCAGCAGGAGCCGGTGCCCGAGGGTTTCACCCACCCCCGTCCCTCCCCGGGCACTGCAGGCTCAGGGAAATCGAGGTCCTGGTTCCCCAATGGGATTTTCCCTCCCCGGGGAAGCTGCTGGGTGCTTGGGGTGCCACCCCTGCACTCCTCTCCCCTCATCCCCCCGAGCTGCTTGTGGGGGCTGGCAGCAGCCCGAGCCCCCCCAGACCCACCCTGGTGACACCCAGGGACATCCACCGCGTTCCTGCCACCCCCTCCTCCTTCCCCTGCCCCATCCCCACTGCTCCAACCCCGCTGCCCGTGCTGTGGGATGCTCCAGCCATCCCTGGGCTGCCTTTACCCACCCGGAGGGGGCAGTTTGGGGGTCCCAGGTGAGGGTGTGACCCCCCCCCGGATCCCCCCGGGGCTGTGCCCTGCCTGAGTCAGCCGTGGCGGGCGGGATCCATGTGAGGCCGCGCACACATGGCTCCCCGCGCGGCAGGCACCCAGCTGTATTTTTAGCAGGCGGTATCAAAAGCATAATTATGTCTGTTGTTTAAACGCAGCCTCTTTTCTGGCAGCCCCGGGAGCTCTCAGCTGCCTCCCCGCCGCAGAGGGCAGGGAGGGCGGGCTGAGGAGCCGCGGGCGGGGGGGTGACACCGAAAATCCCCCCCCTGGCCCCTTCCCCGGCGCTGCCGTGCAGGTGAGAGCTCCCCTCCTCCTTCTGGGGGGGCTCCTGCTGCGCCCCCACTCTATCCTCAAGCCCCCACGCTGTCCTCAAGCCCCCACGCTGTCCTAAAACACGCACATCCCCCCCCCACCCAAGGCTGCCGGTGAGCCGCTGGTGAGGATGAGGATGAGGAGGAGGAGGAGGAGGATGGCGAGGAAGAGGATGACGGGTGGGAAGCGCGGCGCTGGCGGGAGGGGTCGGGAAGAGGGCGTTCGAGGTGACGGGAGTGTGGGAGGACGCCGCGGAAGGAACGCTGCCGCTGCGGCTCCCCCGCTCCTCCCCGCAGCCGCCTGTCCCCCCGGGGACCCGGCTGTCCCCAGCCAGCCCGCGCCGCCACCGCGGAAAGCCCCGGCTCCGCGGCCCGGCCGTGACACCGCGGCCGTGGCGCCGAGGATTTTTTTTGGGGAGCGCGATCCCCAGGCTCGTGCCCGCTCCCTGCGGCCGCCGCGGGGGAAACTGAGGCAGGACATCTCCAGCCGCCGAGGGAAACTGAGGCAGCCAGCGGGCGCCGTCCCGTGTCACCGCATCGGCTGCCCGGCGGCGCGGGGTGGGGACACCGGAGGGGCCCGCGGGAGCCCCCGGGCGCTGCCAGGTGGGTGCTGCCAGGAGCTCGGGCAGCTGCCAGCCCCGCCGGGCGCCCTGCAGGTGGCAGCGGGCTGCCCGTGTCCCTGGCTGCCGTCCTAAGCCCCTTGGCCCCGGGGTGAGCTTTTAATGACATCAAGGTATTTGGAGCCGGTTCCTGGCGCTGGGTAAACAGGAGTCCCGGGCACGTGGAGGGAGGGGGGCACAGGACGGGCACCGTGCCCCCGCACGCCGGGACGGCCGGATCTGCCCCGGGGAGGGAAGGAGGGCACGGCGGCATCCGGCAGCATCCATCCGTCGCTCTCCGGGTCCTCCCCCTGGCACGGGGGACGGCGGCTGAGGTGGGCTGGCTGCGACATCCCGCGGTGCCCCGTGACACCGGGGACCAGCCGCCGCTTCTCCTCGCTCCGTCCGCGCCGAGCTTCGCCTTGAGGGGAGCCGGGGCTACCCGGGCTGGGCCGGGCGAGCTGGGGCTGTCGGGGAGCGGCCCCAGCCCGGGGAGGAGCGGTTCGTGTGTCCCCGGCGGAGAAGCGAGCGGGATTAGCGATGCTTACTCACCTCCCCGGGGAAAAGCGGGAGATTAAGGTCGGGAGAAGTGCCCGAGCCTGCGGACGGGGCCCGGTGAGGCTGGCCGGGATCGGAACCGGCACCGGGGAGGGTGTCCAGGCCCCGCCGTACCGGCAGCCAGGGCTGGAGGGGAGCGCAGGCTGCCAGAGCAGTTGGGCTGTGGCCCTAATTCCCAGAAAGCTGCTCGTGTGGGAGTGAGTGTCCTCCCGTGCCCTCCGCTCCGCCGCAGCCTCCAGACTCCTGAAGGTTTGACGTGGGTTTTTTCTTTTTTCTTTTTTTTTTTTTTTTTTTTTTTTTTTTTTTTTTAATTTAAGCGCCGGGTGCAGATTGACAAAAGCTCTGGCGGCCATCGCGCCCCGTGCTGGGCACGGGGAGGGGTTCGGGGCTTCTTCCTCTGCCTGCGCCCTCAGCTTCCTCACCTGCGCCGCGGTGGAGGCAGGTAGGTGCGTGCCGGGCTCTGCGCCGGGGCTGGGAGGAGGAAGGAGGAGGAGGAGGAGGAGGAGGAGGAGGAGGAGGAGGAGGAGGAAGGGCTGAGGTTCTGTGTGTGCACAGTGGACTCCGGGCAAGCCGGAGCGGGGATCCATTTTGCATGAGGAAAAAGCTGGATTTGGGGGTTCTTCCCCGGGCGGTTCGTGGGTCTGGGGGTGCGCGTGTCCTCCTGGAGGTGCCCCACTCCAGGCAGGATCCTGGGCTGCTGCGACATCCAGCAGAGAGGTTTTGGGGCGCCGGGACCCTCACCCGCCCCCTCCCGCAGCGCTGGATCATTCTGGGAATCCCCTGTCCCGCAGGATCCCAGGGGACACCGTGGGGACACTGTCCCTCCGCCCCTCGTCCCCACGGCGTCCCCTCCCCACGCCGTGGGGCGGAGCGGGGCAGGGATGCCAAAGGCTCCAGTTCGGGAGTTTCCGGCCTCCCGTTCTGGCCAGCGCTGGGTGTTGCCGTCCCTCTGCTCGCCCTCCGATTTGGGGGGGAAAAAACGAGGATTTCGGAGCTCTGTGTCGAGCCACAGAGGCAGAACCCCCTCGAGGGTCACCTCCCCGAGCTGGCACAACTCGAGCCTGGCCCGGACCCCCCCCGGTTCACCCTGGGGACCCTCTGTGGGTGATGCTGGAGGTTGTGGGGGCAGGCAGGGATCCTGCTCCTGGGTCGGGGGGGCAGTGCCTGAGCCCCAGCACAGCGTCCCAGAGCGCGGCCACCCCGTGGGGACAGCGCCGGCCCTGGGAGGGCTCCACCGGCGCCCCAGGCTCCCCGGCACTCCGAGGGCAGCGTGGCGTGGGGAGGGGACAGCGCCCAGGGATGCTGCCCCGGTGCACGGTGGGAAATTCCCACCGCTCGTCCCTCCATCATCCCCCTGCTCCTTGCCCCAGCCACGGACCCTCCCTGGGGGCTTCCAGCGTGGTTCGACCCTCCCCTGTGCCCACCCGTCCCCTCCCTCGCCACATTCGCGACATCCCCGGGCACCCCCGGGCCCCCCGGGCCGCTGCAGACCCTTCCCCGGGGGTCCCGCCCGCCTGCCAGCGCCGTCATCCCAGAGGAACGGAGGGAGGGAACGGGAAGAGTTCGTCTTTCAGCGCCTTCTCATCGCAGGCAGGCGCGGGCTCTCCCTCGCCCCGAGCCCTGTCTGGGTCCCCTCCCTGTTCCCTGGCACCCACTGGGTGCAGCGAGCAGCGCCCGGGCGCCGCTGCCCCCCAGACCCGTCCTGGGCTCGGGGAGGGGGGGTCCCGCACGGCCCAGCGAGCCGTGCCCGGAAAGGGTTAACCCCCGCGGGACCGGAGCTCTTCGCGGCTCCCGAGGGGCCTGGCCCGTGCCCCCCGCTGTGCCCAGGGTGGGGTTTGTGTGAGGCGGGCACGTCCTGGGGGCTCCGCCTGGGAGACCCCCCCCAGATCCACTCCTCGCTCTCCAGGGTTTGTCCTCACGACAAGGGGCCGGTGGGTTTGGGGTGAGGGGGGCCTGGGGCTGGGGGTCTTCGGGCTTGGGGATAGTGTGGGGAGAGCCCACAAGGTCCCAGGTTTTGGGTGATGGCTGCAGGGCACGGCTGGGATCTGAGATCCTGGTGGGCACAGGATTTGTGGGACCCTGGTGGGCACAGCTGGGATTTGTGTGATCCTGGCTGGCACAGTTGGCGTGGGTGTGACCCTGGTGGGCTGCAGGGCACGGCTGGGATCTGTGTGACCCTGGTGCGCACAGCTGGGATCTGTGTGACCCGGGTGGCTGCAGCTGGGATCTGTGTGACCCTGGAGCACACATCTGGGATCTGTGTGACCCCGGTGGCTGCAGCTGGGATCTGTGTGACCCTGGTGGGCACAGCTGGGATCTGTGTGACCCTGGTGGGCTGCAGGGCAGGGTTCACCCCCCCGCCTACTCCCTCCCCATCCCAGGTCAGCCTGGCACGCTCAGGATGCTTCCACATCATCCCCGCGCTCCCCAGGGCCCCTCTGCCCCCCTTGGAGCACACCCTGCTCCTCCCACCTGCCCGCTGCGGGGTCTGCAGCGAGGCAGAGGAGCTCTGGACCGTGACCTGAGGCCGCATCCGTAACCTTTGGCCAAAGCCGAAGGCGTTTGGGCCGCTGGGGACTCACATCCTATAGGATGCTCCGTGCTGGACATGCCCCCAGCAGCTCCCCAGCACCAGCGCAGGGACTTTTGGCCCATCCCGGTGTTCCTCCCATTCCAGTTTGGCCCGGAGCGGGCGGCTGGAGCCTTTCATTGGTGCCGGGGCGGCCTTGGCGAACAAAGGGCGCTTTCTTCACCCGGCACGGGGCAGAGCACACCTGCCCGCCTTGGCACCGCCGCCGGTGCCCCCGGGGCTGGGCGGCACCGCCGGCACCGCGCCGATTCCCGGTTCCCGAGCGTCAGCAGCCCCGGCATCCCCTCCCCTCCCGCCCAGTCGCTGCCGGAGCCGGCGGAGGCTGCACACGCTCAGCCGCTGCCACCGCCCCGTCCTGCCCCGGGATGCTCAAGGCTGCCTAGAGCCGGGGGAAGGTCCCGCTGGTGCTGCCGCCGCTCCCTGGGTACCCCTGCCCCCCAATCCCAGCCCGCCGGGACCCCCAGCTCCGCAGGACCATAGGCAGGAGGAGCACGGAGCTTCCCAAGCCAATGGATCAAAAACTCCAGCTCCAGCACGAGGAGAAGAACATCCCCAGGGCCGCCCGGGCGGCTTTCTGCCTCCTCCAGATCCCGGAGCCGGATCCCTTCAGCCTGTGGGTTTAGGTGGTCCCGCCCGCCCGGCTTCGCCTCTCCGGTGTCCCCGGCGGTGACCTCTGCTCGTCCTCGGCACCGGGGTCCCTGATGGACCCTCCAGGTAGCTGCGGGGATGCTGGCCGAGCAGCGGGACCGGCTTCGTGTGCTCCGGGAGGCGCGAAGGACAGGGGACAGCGTCACCCTGGGGAGATGGCAGGCGGTGGGGCGGCTTTGGGGCGCTGTGCTGGGAGAACTCCCTGCTCTGGGGCCGGGTGGGAGAGCCTGGCTGGGCCCTGCGCCCTGGAGGGATGGGCTGGGTGTCCCCAGGGTGTCCCCAGGGTGTCCCGACTAGGGCAGGGTGCCGCGGGATGCTTCCCGAGCAGCGTGGGAACGGCGACTTTGCCCTCTCTGGGGAGAGGATGTGACGGGACCCGGCGGCTCTGGGGACACACGCTCCTGTCCCCACCCCGCTCCTGTCCCCATCCCGGCCCTGGGGCGGCTCTGTCCCACCCCGCAGCGGGGCCGGGAGCTCGGTGACCTCTGCTCCGTCCCCCCTCGGCTGCTCCAGCCGCCGGCCGTGCGGGGCTGAGGGGACACGGGCAGGGGATGCGGCCGCCGGCGCTGCGAGGTCTGGCTCCGCAGCCGCCATCTGCGTGTGGCCCGGGTCCCGGAGGAGCCCTAATCCTGCAAATCCCCCCCAGGCGTTTCTCCCAGGAGGGGCCCCCGAGAGCGGGGAGCTCCCCCCTCGCTGGGAAGAGCAGCCCGGCCCTGGCCGGAGGCAAATACCTGCGCGGGGCACGGCCTCCCCACGCTGGGTGCCAGCGGCCGGGCGCGGGGCCAGCCTGGGTGCGGAGGAACGGGTGGGCGCGAGGTGCGTCCCGGCCGCCAGCCCCGCCGGGATCGGGCGCAGGAGGGCCGGGATGGGACAGGGGGGACACACGGGACACACGCCCCAAACGCGTGTCCGCCCCGGGAATCCCCTCGCCGTGCCGGGGATCCCCCCACCAAACACGGGAGGATGGAGCTGGGGGGGGTTGATGCGGCCCCCCAGCAGCACCCTCGTGCATGGCCGTGCCTCAGTTTCCCCGCAGCGGTGCCCTGGCAGGGGTGGGTGCAGTTCCTCACCGATGTCCCTCTCCCCGCCCGCAGGATCCGGCCTGCCCGGGACGTCGCCGAGCGCCACATGAGTGTCGGAGCAGCACGGCCAGCGACGCGAGGATGGGCGAGAGCCCGGCGCGGTGGAGAAGAGCCCCGGAGGCAGCGCAGGACTGCCGGGGGATGGAGAGCAGCGGGCTGGTTTTATCCCGGAGCTCCGCCGCCGAGCTGGGACTCCCGCCTTACCCCGAACCCGCCAAGATGAGCTACGGCGTGGAGAAAGGATGCCCCTGGAGGGGCTCCCAGGGATGTTTGGGACCCGTCCGGGAGCTCGCCGGGGGCCGCCTGGGCTGCCCCTACCCACCGGCCCCGCCGCCGTGCCTGCGGGACGCTCCGTGCCGCGCCAAGGACGGAGCCGAGCTCCCCCCGCTGCTGCCCCCCCGGAACGGGCAGCCCAAGGCGAGCTGGGGCGAGCCCTGCAAGGAGCGCCCGGGGCCGCGCTGGGCCGAGGCCGTGCTGGCCCCGCTGGCCCTTTACAGCCACGCGTATCAGCGCTACCCGCTGCCCGCGGCCGGGCTGGACTCTCCGCGCCCCGGAGCAGCCGGCAAGCCCCGCACAGCGGCGGGGGACACGGCCGGAGACCCCCCGGCTTTCCGCCACTGCCCGTTCATGCTGGAGGCCAAGCACAGCCCCTTCGTGCTGTCCTCGCTGCTGCCCGGCGGAGCCCCGGCCGAGCCGCCCTTCGAGGGGCCGGGGGCGGTGGGGGACGGGCGGTTCGGCGGCCTGGACTGGAGGCTGGGCTCCTACGGACCCGCCTGGGCACAGCCGCTCTACCTGGGGGTCCCGCCGAGGTGCAAGGCGGCTCTGGCCCCCTTCCAGGACTGCTCCAGCTCGGGGGACAAGGTAGGACGCGCTCCGCCGCGAGGATGCTCGGGGGTCCCCGGGGCTCCCCGAGGGTGACGGCGGCTTCTCCCTGGCGATGCTGGCACAGCGGGCGGGGCCCGGCGGCGCCCCCGAGGGGGCACGGCCCTCTGCTCCCCCCCACCTCGGCTCGGCACGGGGGTCGCAGCCCCCCGGAGCGCTGGGACGGGGTGACGCCGCGCTCCGCCGTGTCCCTGCGGGTGATGCCACCCCCGGGCTGAGTCACGGGGAGGGGAGGCAGCGCTGCCAGCCCTGGGCGCGCCCGTGCCGCTGCGGCTCTCCATTCCTTTCCCACGCTGGCAGCGGGGGACGCGGGCACCCCAAAATCCAGCGCCGGGCGCTGGGAAGCACCGGGCGGATGCCCAGCCTGGCGCCGGGGACGGGGCGGAGGGCGGGGAAACTGAGGCAGGGGAACGGAATGCTCCCCATCGCCCCCTCTCAGGGATGTGGGTGACGGGAGCGGGACGGGCACCCACACCTGGGCACGGCCTCTGCTCCCTTCCAGGAGTTTTACGCGAAGCAAGAAGCCGGGTTCCACCCCGCCGCCAAGAACCGCGCGGCGTCGCAGCTGCTGGGCAAGAGCCAAGCGGGGCAGGACAGAGACGGGGAGGGGGAGCCGGCGGTGCCGGAGCTGCCGGGAGCCCCGTGGAGGGACGGCCGGGCGGGGGGCAGCTCGGCGGTGCCCGCTCCCCATCCCCGCACGCCTCCCTCCACCTCCAGCCGCCCCCTCTTCCTCCTGCAGCCCTCCTCGGGGGGCTGCGGGGGGCCCTGGGTGGGCTCACGGCCCCACGGCGCCGATTTTCCCATGGACGCGGGGCCGGGCCGGCCCTCGGAGCCCAAAGATGAACGCTCGGGCTACCGGAGCGCCCAGCCCGGCTCGCCCCCGGGGTGCGGGGAGCCCAATCCCTCGCCTCTGCCGGCGGACGGGCACTGCCCAGCGGCTCCGGCCAAGCCGGAGCGCGCCCCGGGCTGTCTGTGCCCCGCGGCGGGCTGCCATGGGTGCCCGGGGGTGGGCTGCGGGGTGCCCAGCCCCTTCGAGCCCACCCCGGGCACGGCCGGGGGGCGTTTCCCGTGCCCCCCCAGCAACCACACCAAGCTGAAGAAGACGTGGCTGACGCGGCACTCGGAGCAGTCGCTGCCTCGCTCCAAAGCATCCCGGCGGGATGGGGGTCCCGAGCCCCCCGGGGAGGCCAAGCGCTCGGCCAAACGCCCCCACGGCACCGCCGATGGGCCCCGAGCTGCGGGCGAGGGCGCCGGGGCGGCCAAGAGGGGCACCAAGGCCGCCGAGAGCCCGGGGGATGGCACGGAGGGCGCGGGGGAGCCCGAGGAGAGGAGGATGGAGCTGGGGGACGGAGGTGAGGATGCACGGGATGCGCAGCGGGGCCGCGGAGAGGGCGGGGGCAGCGCCCAATCCCAAGGGAATTTCGCATCCCGGTTCCCGGCGCCCACGGCAGGAGCCGGGAACACGCGTGGGCTGCGGAACCTGCCGCGCCGGGGGGGTTTTTTTATTCCCGGTCTGGCAGCGATTCCCAGGGTGGGCACGGAGCGAGATGTCCCTTTGGGGCGAAGTGGCACCCTGGTGTGGGATTCCCCGGGGGGCTGGAAGTGCTGCGGCTGGGTCGGTGGCTCCTCGGGGAGGCGTTGGAATCCCAGCCCCGACCTCTGCGGAGCTCCAGCCCTAATTTCCAGCCCTACTTTCTGGCCCAGTTTCCAACCCCCGCCGCAGCGTGCCAGTCACAGGATCCCAGAATCCCGGGATGCTTTGTTAAAATCCCATCCACTCCCAACCCCTCGCCACGGGCAGGGACACCCGCCACCATCCCAGGTTTCTCCAAGCCCCGTCCAACCCGGCCTCGGACATTTCCAGTCCCTCCCGGCTGGCGCGGATGGGGCTCCCCGGTGTCCCCAAGCCCTGCCCGTGTCCCCAGAGCCGCCGAGCCGTGCCGGGGAGCCGTGGTGCCTGCAGAGCCTGCCCTGCACGGCGCTGCCCCCGAGCATCCCCCGCTGCTGTGCCTGCGCCCCCCGCGCCGGGGGGGACCCCGAGGGCCGGGAGGATGAGGAGGAGCCCCCCGAGAGCGCCTGCAGGCTGATGCATTTCCGCAGGTGAGCACCAGCAGGGCCAGCGGAGCGTCCCCTTTTCTGGCATCTCCTTTTTTATCACCCCTGCTTCGGAACGTCCCCTTGTGTCACCCCATTTCGGAGTATTCCCTTCCTATTCCCCTGCTCCGGAGCTTCTTCAGAGCGTTCACCCCACTTTGGAGCATCCCTTCCTGTCACCCCTCTTTGGGACGTCTTCTCCTGTCACCCCGCTTCAGAGAACCTCACCCCATTTTTGGGCACCCTTCCCTTGCCCTGCCGCTCCCCAGCATCCTCTCCCATCACCCCAATATTTTCACCTCGGGTCTCATCCCCCCGTTCTCGAGCTCCCTCCCTCTGTCCCCTCTCCCCACAGGTTCGCCCTGGGTGACAGCGGGGACCTGAGCGTCGATGGCCTCTGCACGCTGCGGGAGGCGCAGGGGGAGCTGCTGGGAGCGGCCGGCGCCGAGCCGGGGGCCAGGAATGTGGGGAGCAGGAATGTGGGGAGCAGCCTCTGCCTGGCCAAATACCTGCTGGGGGTCCTGGGGGACCCCTTCTGCACCGCTGTCCTCAGGGACAGGGACGCGTGGCCCGGAGCCCCCGGCGGGCCCGAGGGTAAGCAGGGACCGGGCTGGGGGTGACACTGGGGACACCGGGGACACTGGTGACACCGGGGACACCGGGGACACTGGGGACACCGGGGACAGCGGGGACACCGGGCTGAGGCTGTGCTTCCCGCAGGGGTGACAGGCTGGAGGCGGGGGGAAGGAGCGCCCCAGCTCTGTGACGCCTGCCAGCGTGGCTTCTTCAACTCCCACTGGAGCTGCGCCAGATGTGGCTTCCAGCTGTGCCCCGAGTGCCACCGCAGCAGGCGGGAGGACGGCGGCCCTGGTACGGGGACAGGGAGGGGTGCCAAAGGGGGTGTCGGCCTTTGGGGGGGGCTCAGTGGGGACAAACGCACCCTCTCTCTGGCACAGAGGGTCCTGCGCCGTCACCCGAGTGCACCCCCGGGCGGGACCACCACGCGTCACCCCTGGTGCCCACGCAGTTCGTCCCCACCTGCGGTGAGAGTGTCCCCCAGCCCCAGAACCGCCCTTGGGGCGCTGCCGGGGGGGTGACACTCCTGTCCCCTTCCGTCCCCAGTCCTGACCCGGCTCTGGAAGCTCCTGCACGAGGTCAGGGTCAAGTTTGGCATCGAGTCCCGCTGTCCCTGCGGGGAGGGGAGCCAGGCGGAGTCCCCGGGCAGGCAGGTACGGGGCGGGCTGGGGGCTGCGGGGCTGCAGGTGCACCCCAAGACCCGCACAGGGCGTGTCTGGGGCGCGGGATGTGGCTCCCGCCTGGATCCCCACCTGCTCCGGGGTGTTGCAGGAGCCTCCCGGGGCCGCGGTGCCCCCGCTGCCACCCCGCAGCCACGGCCCAGCCGACCCCGCCCGGCCCATCAAGGAAGGTAGGGCCGGCTGCGACCCCCCCGCCGCGGGCACGGCCCCGCTCCGGGGGGGTCAGCGATGCTGCAGCCCGTCCCCTTCTCGGGGTGCTGGCTCGGGGGTGACGCGCAGAGGACGGCGTGGGCCGCCCTGACCGCGTTTGTCCCCCCCCAACCCCTCCCCGAGCAGAGAGCCCCGAGGAGGGGCCGCCGGCGCGGGGGGGCGCGGTGCAGACCACCACCCTCTGCGACCTCCTGGCCTCCACCGCCGTGAAGCTGTGCCTGGGGCAGGACGGGGTGCGCATGGCCTTCGCCCCGGTGGCACCGGCGCTGCCCAGCGTGAGTGTGCCCGCGGCCGCGGGGCCAGCGCGGGTCCCCTGCTGCCCACCCCGCTCTGCTGGCGCTGCGGAGGGCTCGGCCGGGGCTGAGGGGCTCCCCGAATTGCGTCCTCCCGCAGGATAACCGCCTGACCAGCATCCTGGACAGCATCATCGCCCACGTGGTGGAGAGGAAGATCCAGGAGAGGCAGGCGGGGGGCGAGCTGAGCCCCCCCGGCTCCCCGGACCCCGCCGCGTCCCACTGCATCCTGGCCCCCAGCGGGCTGCTCTGGCTGCACGACCCCGGCCACGCCAGCAACTACAAACTCTTCCAGGAGCACTGGAGGCAGGGCCAGGTGAGACCCCCCGGCCCCTGGGTGTGGGGTGAGACCCTCCCCAGCTCCCCCGAGCCCGCTGAGCCCCGGCTGCCCCGGCAGCCCGTGCTGGTTTCAGGGCTGCAGAAGAGGCTGGAGGAGCGGCTGTGGGCGCCCGAATCCTTCCAGCCCTCGGGGGAGGAGGAGGAGGTGGAGGCGGTGAACCTGCGGGCGCCGCGGAGCCGAGTCCGGATGAGCAGCCGGGAGTTTTGGGATGGCTTCGCCGCCAGCACAGGTGAGGGGGCCAGGAGTGTTTGGGGTCCGCAGCGTGATTTTGGGGTGAGGTGTGAGGGGGGCCGGGCCGTGCCCCCCTTCACCCCTGAGGTGACGCCGGGCTCCCTCCCGCAGCACCCCCGCAGCAGGAGCGGGGCAGCGGGGACCTGCTGAAGCTGGAGAGCGGCTTTGGGGACACCGAGCTGAGCCGGTAGGTGACAGCACAGGGTGGCATCACCCCCGTGCCCCCTCCCGGGTCCTGAGTGTGACCACAGCCCCTCCCCGTGCCACAGGGCCACCAACCTGCGCGCCAGCCTGCCCCTGCCCGAGTACTGCGGGGCCAGCGGCCGCCTCAACTTGGCCACCTACCTGCGGGGCCAGCGGGGCCGGAGCTGGCTGCGCCCGCGCGTCCGAGCGGCCTACGGTGAGTGCGGGGCCGGGCATCGGGGATTCGGGGGATCTGGGGATTTGGGGGCCCAGGGAGTCATGGGTTTGGGGGTCCAGGGATTCTGGGATCCAGGGATTTGGGGATTCAGGGATTTGTAGATTCAGGGATCCTGCATTTGGGGATTTATGCATTCACAGGTTCAGGGATTCATGGGTTTATGGATCCAGGGATTTGGGGATCCAGGGATTCACGGATTTATGGATTCACAGGTTCAGGGATTCATGGGTTTATGGATCCAGGGATTTGGGGATCCAGAGATCTGGGGATTCAGGTATCTGGGGACTCATGCATTCAGGGATTCGGGGATCCAGGGATCCCGGGATTCAGGGACACAGGGATTTGGGGATCTGGGCTCTGGGGGGGCACCGGGGCTGCCCCCACCCACACTGCTGCCCGATATCATCCCCCTCCCCAATCCCCCTCCCAGGCGTGCCTCCGCAGGAGAGGAACTTTGGGACCAAAAACCTGACGGTGGAAGCGGCCGACTCCATCAGCGTGCTGGCCCACGCCTCGCCGGCACCGCGGGGTACGGGGGCGGCGCGGGGGTCCCCCAATCCCGACCCCCCCGCCCCGCGCCCCCCTGACCCCTCTGTGCCCGCAGAGGTGCTCCTGCCGGGGGACGCCGATGACCTGGACGCGGCGCTGCGGGAGCGGCTCGGGGGCAGCGCCCGGCCCGGGGCCCTGTGGCACATCTTCCGTGCCGAGGATGCGGGGCGGATCCAGGAATTCCTGCGGAAGGTGGGTGCCACTCTCCTCGGCCCCCCGGCACCATTCCGCCCCCCCCCAGGCTCCGCTCACCCCCCTCCCCGGCATCCCACAGGCATCCGAGGAGTCGGGGCAGGAGGGGGCGGCCACGGCGGAGCCCCCCGGCCGCTACCTGGACCCCGCGCTGCGGCGGCGGCTGCGGGACGAGTGCGGGGTGAGCGGCTGGAGCCTCCTGCAGCTCCCGGGGGACGCCGTGCTGGTCCCCGCCGGGGCTCCCCACCAGGTAGGCAACCCCGAGCCCCTCCCCGAGAGGCCGTGCCAACCCCCTGGGGAAACTGAGGCACGGCCAACCCCGCCGCAGGTGCGGAGCCTCAGCGGCACCGTCAGCGTGGAGCAGCAATTCCTGTCCCCGGAGAGCGCCGTGCGCCTCCGGGACCTCGGCGTCGACCCCGCCGCCTCCCCCCGCCTGCTCCGCGCCCAGGTGGGTGTTCCTGGGGGGGCTGGAATTTGGGGGGTGCTGGGGCTGGGGGGAGTGGTGCTGAGCCCCCTCTTTGCGCCCCCGCAGCTGGACGGGATGATGGTGGCCGCCGTGCGGGAGGCGCTGGGGGTCCTGCAGGGCTGCAAGTGAGGCTGAGCGACGGGAGGACACCGGGAGCCTCGGTCACCGTCACGGGTGGCCACGACACCGCGGGGAGCCCGGAGCGGGCGCCTCCTGCTCGGTGCTTTGCTCCCCGCAGCTCCCGGGGGGGCTCGGGGAAGGAGGAATAAAGTGTCCATGGGGCCGCTGGCAGCACCAGCACCCGCCTCGGTGTCTCCTTTCGTCACAGCGAGGTGCGGGGTGGTGTCCCTTCACCCCCCCTTCATCCCACTGGGGTCAGGGGTCATTTCCCTTCACCCCCTCTCCATCCCACTGGGGTCAGGGGTACTCTCCTCTCATCTCTCTCCATCCCATTGGGGCCTGGGATGGTCTGTCTTCATCCCTCTCCATCCCATTGGGGTCAGGGATGGTCTCCTTTCGTCTCTCTCTATCCCATTGGGGTCAGGGGTGCTCTCCCTTCGTCCCTCTTCATCCCTTTGGGGTCAGGAACAGTCTCCCTTCACCTCACTGGCGTCAAGGACGGTCTCCTTTCATCCCTCTCCATCCCTTTGGGGTCAGGGGTCATTTCCCTTCACCCCCTCTCCATCCCATTGGGGTCAAGGACAGTCTCCCTTCACCTCACAGGGGTCAAGGACGGTCTCCTTTCATCCCACTGGGGTCAGGGGTACTCTCCTCTCATCTCTCTCTATCCCATTGGGGTCAAGGACGGTCTCCTTTCATCCCTCTCCATCCCTTTGGGGTCAGGGACAGTTTCCCTTCACCTCACTGGGGTCAAGGACGGTCTCCTTTCATCCCTCTCCATCCCTTTGGGGTCAGGGGTCATTTCCCTCCATGCCTGCTCCATCCCATAGGGATCGGGGATGGTTTCCCTTCATCCCATTGGGGTCAGGGATGGTCTCCCCCCATCCCCTTCCATCCCATCGGGCTCAGGGGTGCTCCGGGGTCCCGGGGTGGGGTCGGGTGGCACAGCCGCGGCTGGCAGCGTGGCACGGTCCCGTCCGTGCGGCCCCGGTGCCATGAGCTGTGCCCGGCCTCAGCCCCGGCAGCCTCACGCACAGCTGGGAACAGCTGGGCACAGCTGGATGGCGCTGCCCAGAGGCCGGGGCACCCGGGCTGCTGCTCCAGCCTGTGCGATGCAGGAAAACGACTGAACACCACCACGCAATTAGCACGGGGCAATTCATTAACACCGGGCAATGGGCACGGGGCAATTCATTAACACCGGGCAACGAGCACGGGGCAATTAACACTGGGCAAAGGGCGCCGTACAGTGCGCACCGTGAGGTGAACAAGCGGCGATGGGCACCATGCAACGACCCCCGTGGAACCGGCGCCGCCCAATTAACCCCGCCTAATTAACTCTGCGCCACGCTCCCGCGCGGCCCCTTTAAAGCCAAGTCCCTCCCGATGTGAGTGGCAGCAGCACCAACCAATCAGCAGCGAGCTGCGCCGGAGGGATAGCCAATCGGAGGGCAGCAAGGGGGCGGGGCCGGCGCGGCGGAGCCCCCGGCGCGGTGAGTGCGCGGCGCATGCGCGGGGCGGGGGGAGCGGGGGGGTCCCGGAGCCCCCCGGAGCTCCCCGGAGCCCCCCGGAACCGTCCCCGCTCCTGCTGCACCCCCCGAGCTTCACTGCAGCCCCTGAGCTTCATTGCAGCCCCCTGAGCTTCACTGCAGCCCCCCCAGGCTTCACTGCAGCCCCTCGGATCTTCCTGCAGCCCCCCCACCCTTATTGCATCCTCCTGGCGCTTCTTGCAGCCCCCCTCCCAATCCTTCCTGCATCCTCCTGATGCTTCTTGCGGCCTTTTCTGCATCCCACCCGTCCTTGGTGCAGCACCCCCGATCCTTATTGCAGCCCCCGAGCCTCGCTGCAGCCCCCCCAAAACCGTGCCCCCATTGCAGACCCCCCAAATCTTTACTGCAGCCTCCCTAGAGCACCCTTTTGGCTCCCCCCAAGCCTTTATTGCAGCCCCCCAAATGCCCCCCTGCAGCCCCCCAAGCCCTCCCCTTACTGCACCCCCCAAACCTTTGCTGCAGCCCCCCAAACCCTCCCTCAATTTCTCCCCGTAGCCCCCCCAAGCCCCCCTGGCTCCACAGCCCCCCATTGCACCCTGCAGCCCAGCTCGCCCCCGAGCCCCCCGTGCCCCCCAGACTGGGGGCAGCCCCTCCCCCAGAGCGCCCTGCAGCCCTACCTGTCGTGGGACCCCCAATCCCCCCCCAGCTCCAGCCCCCCCGGCAGCCCCCAGCCCAGCGAGCTCTTCTACCCCAGCCCGGGCATCCCCCAGTCCAGCCGGCCCATTCCTCCCAGTGCCCCCCAGTCCAGCCAGCCCTTCCCCACCAGTATCTTCCAGTCCAGCCAGCCTTTTCCTCCCAGTATCTTCCAGTCCAGCCAGCTTTTTCCCCCCAGTGTCTTCCAGTCCGGCCAGCCTTTTCCTCCCAGTAACCACCAGTCCAGCTACCCCTTTCCCCCCAGTATCTTCCAGTCCGGCCAGCCTTTTCCTCCCAGTATCTTCCAGTCCAGCCAGCTTTTTCCCCCCAGTGTCTTCCAGTCCGGCCAGCCTTTTCCTCCCAGTAACCACCAGTCCAGCTACCCCTTTCCCCCCAGTATCCTCCAGTCCGGCCAGCCCTTTCCCCCCAGTGTCCTGCAGTCCAGCCAGCCCTTCGCCTCCTTCAGCTTCCCGTGCATCCTGCAGTCCAGCCAGCCCTTCTCGTACCGCAGCCCCCCGCGGCTCCCCAAATCCTGCCAGCTCCTCCCGCCGTGCCCCCCGCAGCCCAGCCAGCCCTTCCCGTCCTGCGCCCCGCCGGGGGTCCCCCAGTCCGGCCAGCCCCTGTGCTACAGCAGCCCCCCGCCGCTGCCCAAACCCAGC
Source organism: Hirundo rustica (assembly GCF_015227805.2). Classification (NCBI taxonomy): domain Eukaryota; kingdom Metazoa; phylum Chordata; class Aves; order Passeriformes; family Hirundinidae; genus Hirundo; species Hirundo rustica. The sequence continues at coordinate 3,864,012 of NC_053477.1, forward strand.
GACCCCTTCCCCTCCTACGCCCTGCCGGGGGTCCCCCAGTCCAGCAGACCCTTCCCCTTCTGCACCCCCTCCTGCATCGCCAAGGCCACCGAGCTCTTCCCTCGCTACGTCCCCCCGCAGCCCAGCAGACCCCTCCCCATTTACACCCCCCTGCACGTCCCCCAGTCCAGCAGACCCTTCCCCTCCTCCAGCGCCCCTCAGCCCCCCTCCCCGTGCCCCCCACAATCGCCCGAGCCCCTCCCTCACCGCCCCCGGCGCCGCGGCTCCTTGTCCCCTGCCCTGCACGTCTGGGGGGTCCCCTCGCCTCCCCAAAACCCCGCCACGCCCTGAGCTGGCCCCGCTCCCGTCCCCAGCTGCCGCGGGACCCCCCGCTCCCATGGGGGACGCGCCGGTGCCGGAGCTGGAGGCGGTGCTGGATGGAGGCGCTTGGGACGTGGGGACGGTTTTCGAGGGGTCCCCCGCGCCCCCCGGGCCCGTCCGCCTGGGCAGGAACGTTTGCTACGTGGTGCTGGCCGTGATCTTCAACCAGGAGGTGAGGCAGCCGCCGGTCCCAGTGCCCCCAGTCCAGCCAGGCCGTTCCCCCAGTGCCCCCAGTCCAGCCAGGCCGTTCCCCCAGTACCCCCAGTGCCCCCAGTCCAGCCGGGCCGTTCCCCCAGTGCCCCCAGTCCAGCCGGGCCGTTCCCCCAGTGCCCCCCAGTCCAGCCAGGCCGTTCCCCCAGTGCCCCCAGTCCAGCCGGGCCGTTCCCCCAGTGCCCCCAGTCCAGCCAGGCCGTTCCTCCAGTGCCCCCAGTCCAGCCAGGCCGTTCCCCCAGTACCCCCAGTCCAGCCAGGCCGTTCCCCCAGTGCCCCCAGTCCAGCCAGGCCGTTCCTCCAGTGCCCCCAGTCCAGCCAGGCCATTCCCCCAGTGCCCCCAGTCCAGCCGGGCCATTCCCCCAGTACCCCCAGTCCAGCCAGGCCGTTCCTCCAGTATCTTCCAGTTCAGCAACCCCTTTCCCCTCAGTATCCCCAGTCCAGCCTGCCCATTATCTCCAGCATCTTCCAGTCCAGCCACCCCAGAACCCTCAAGTCCAGCCCATTTTCCCCCCCAATATCTCTAGTCCAGCCATCCACCATTCCCCCAGGATCCCCAGTCCATCCCTTTCCCCCAGTATCCCCAGTCCATCCCTTTCCCCAGTCCCTCGGTGCCTCCCGCAGGACGCGGTGCTGCTGGTGCAGGAGGCCAAGCCCGAGTGCCGGGGGCTCTGGTACCTGCCCGCGGGCCGGATGGAGCCGGGCGAGGGCATCGCGGCGGCGCTGCGGAGGGAGGTGAGGGAGGAGTCGGGGCTGGAGTGCGAGCCGCTCACGCTGCTGGCGCTGGAGGAGAGGGGCCCGGCCTGGATCCGCTTCGCCTTCCTGGCACGGGCCACAGGTTTGGCTCCTTCGATGCTCCAAGGGGCAGCGGGGGGCTTGGTGGGAGCGTCCCCGGCTGGCCCCGTGATGGGTGTCCCTGTCCCCTGAGAGTTCCGTGATGGGTGTCCCTGTCCCCTGAGAGTTCTGTGATGGGTGTCCCTGTCCCCTGAGAGTTCCATGATGGGTGTCCCTGTCCCCTGAGAGTTCCGTGATGGGTGTCCCTGTCCCCTGAGGGTTCCATGATGCGTGTCCCTGTCCCCTGAGAGTTCCGTGATGGGAAGTGGCATCCCCGTGATGGGTGCCCCTGTCCCCGGCTGGCCCCGTGATGGGTGTCCCTGTCCCCTGAGAGTTCCATGATGGGTGTCCCTGTCCCCTGAGAGTTCCGTGATGGGTGTCCCTGTCCCCTGAGAGTTCTGTGATGTGTGTCCCTGTCCCCTGAGAGTTCCATGATGGGTGTCCCTGTCCTCTGCCAGCTCCCAGTGGGAAGTGGCATCCCCATGACAGGTATCCCTGTCCTGTGCCAGTCCCCTGGTGGGTATCACTGTCCCCTGAGAGTTCCATGATGGGAAGTGGCATCCCCCTGATGGGTGTCCCTGTCCCCTGCCAGCCCCACAGTAGGAATCCCAGTCCCCACCCACCCCTGTGCCCAGGCCCCAGTGTCCCCTGCCACCTTTGTGCCAGGTCACTGATGTCCCCTGCAACCCCCACGATGGATTTTAGCATCTTGGTGCCAGGACGTCGCTGTCCCCTGCTGCCACCACCCCCCAAACCCCACGCAGGGCCATCAATGTCCCCTCTCGGGGGTCTCAACGCCCCTTCCCCGGTGTCCCTCTGTCCCGCCCATTCCGTGCCACCCCTGCGCGCGCAGGTGGCACCCTGAAGACCCTCGAGGCCGCCGACGCCGAGTCCCTCCAAGCCACTTGGTGGCCCGGGGACCCTCGATCTCTGCCGCTGCGCTCTCCGGACATCCTGCCCGTGCTGGACCTGGCCGCCCGCTACCGCCGGAGCCCCGCGCACCCCCCGACGCTGCCGCGGGAGCTGCCCTGCTCCGCGCTCTGCCTGCGGCTCCTGCTGCCCTTCGCCAACGCCGCCGGCCGCCTGTGGCTGCTGCTGGCCACCTCCGGCACCCCGCACCTGCCCGTGGTGGCCTGCGACGCGTCCCCGTCGCCGTCCCGGCTGCGCTCCGGGCTGCGCCCGCCCGTGCTGCGCCTGCTGCGGGAGCTCCTGGCCTGGGAGGCGCAGCCCGAGGCTCTGGGGCTGCTGGGGCTGCAGCACCGGGCGGGGCGGTGCGGGGACACCGACGGCATCTGTTTCAACGTGATGCTGAGCGTCCCTGCGGGGAGCCAGCGGGACGAGCCCCCCGAGCCCCGCCACCCCGCGCTGCGCTGGTGGCCGGTGCGGGACGAGGGGCTGCGGGGCCGCATCCTGCAGAGGCTGAGCGCCGCGGTGCCCGTGAGGAGTTAGGGATGGGCTCTGGGATCGGGGGGGGACGTGGGGACTGCAGGCCGTGACAAAGGGGGAGCCCCGGGATGTGCTGCCCGCGGGTGGGGGGCGCGGAGGGGCTGGGTTGAGGTTTGGGGGCGATGGGAGTGGAAATGGAATAAACCCGGCTGCTGCTGCTGCTTCCGTGGGCCTGGCTGTGTTAGAGGTGGGATGTGGGGGGAAATGGGGAGAGGGATTTAGGGGAAATGGGGAGCAGGGTTTGGGGGAAATGGGGAGTGGATTTGGGGGTGTTTGGGGGAAGCGGGAGTGGGGTTTGGGGGAAGTGGGGAGTGGGATTTAGGGGAAATAGGGACAGGGGTTTGGGGGTGTTTGGGGGCAGTGGGAGTGGGGTTTGGGGGTGTTTGGGAAGGGGCGCAGGAGATGGTGCTGCATCACAGCTTTATTGGAGCAGAGTCCCATCACCCTGGGGAGGGGCTGTGCAGGGTCTGGGGGGGACAGTCCCTCACCAGACCACACACGTGTGTCACGCACACACACACTTGTCACACGTGTCACACTCCCCCTGCCACAGCGCCAGGGCAGGGGACAATCAAGTCAGCAGAAGAGGGCAGGGGGGCACTGCCCCACACACCCCATCATCGCCTAAAAAATTCCCTGCTGGAGCCTCGGAGGGGCTCAGGGGAGCAGGAACCACCACCCAGGAGGAGCCACAGCACCCACGGCCCCGCGCCCAGCACGCGGCATCACCTCGGGGCTGGCCCGGGTGACAAAGGAAGGACTCGGCGCCTCCCCGTCCTTCCCGCGGTGCCACGGCCACTCCAGGGCCACCAGAACGTGGGCTGGGCCACCCCCAGCGGCCACCACAGCCCGGCCCAAGAGGGGGAGCTCGGGGAGGGGCTCAGGGTGGCCCCTCGGGCGGCCCCTTGACCAGGGCAATGGCAGCCAGCTCCTTGCAGAACTCCTCCAGCACCACCACCCCCTTGAACAGCACCGTGTGATCCATCCTGCGGGGACACCAGCCATGAGGGGCGGGCTCTGTGGGGTACGACCCCTCCCCAAAAAGGCATTTTTAAACAACACCCCCCGCCCCCTCCCCAGCACTCACTGCTCTCCCGGCACCAGCCCCAGGAGCTGCCGGCGCACCAGGAGCAGCTTGGCCCGGGCGTGGGGCACGCGCTGGAGCCGCTGCATCAGGTCCCCGATCACCTGGGGAGGGAGGGAAGAGTCACCCCACCCCGTCCGGGCGTGTCCCCGCGTCCCCACAGCCCCGTGGGCGACGTTACCCTGACGAGGACGGAGAAGAGCGAGCGGCAGCCGGGGGCCAGGTTGAGGTAGGGGTCCAGCAGGTACTCGTGCAGGTGAGGGTGGGGGAAGGCGGCCAGGTGGGACAGCACCGAGGTCACCTGCAGGTTCAGGCTGTAGGGCTGGGAGCGGGGAGAAACGCTCAGGAGCTGGAGTGGGGGTGACCCCCCGACATCCCCTCGTTCTGAGCCCGTCCCCGCCGAGCTTTTGGCCACTTTGTCCCCATTATGGGGGTCCTGGAGCCCCCCATGCGGGGCAGAGCCCGGTGAGAGCCCAGGTGTATCCCCGGTACCTGATCCAGGATCCGGCTCACGCGGTCAAACAGCACCTTGAGGAAGTGCCCCTCGTAAAAATCCACCCCGGGGTGACAGGAGTCCAGGGGCCGGGGGGACGAGGGCCAGCCCCACGGGGCAGCGCTGGCACGGCACGCCTGGACCTGGCCGGGAGGGGACAGCGGGTGAGAGCCGGAGCGGGGACAGCCGCCGGCAGGGTGGGGACACCCCCAGGCAGCACCCACCATCCCCAGGGCATCGTGCACGTAGGTGTCGTATCCGCCCTCCTCCATGCACGAGGAGGTCTTGGCCTCCTCGGGGACCAGGCAGAGGAAGCTGGAAGAGAGGGAGGACAGCGTGGGGAGGGGGAATGCAGCCCCCAAATCCCAGCCCGGCCCCTCCAAACCCCCTACCTGCTGACCACCTCGCTCGCTCGCCCCTTCCCCGACGGGCTGGATGCCGGGGAAGGGTTTTTTGCCGTCCCAAAGTCGTCCGGGAATCCGTCGGTGAAATAGGGATCCTCCTCCAGGTCCCTGTTGTTGCGGGGTCGGCGTTAGTGGGGTGGGCCCCCCCCCCCCTTTCCCCACCCCGCCCCGGCACCCCCCAGGCTCACAGCCCGTCCTCCTCGGGGTCGGTCTCGGGGGCTCCGCGCTCCTCGGGGGCCTGGGGGCCGCGCTGCAGGTACGCCCTGGCCTCCAGGTTCCGCAGCACCAGGTTGTGAGCCACGTGCTCGTGGGGCTTCCGCAGGAGCTCCTCGAAGAGCCGCAGGCTGGCCAGGCTGATCTGGGCACGGCGGGCGGGGTGAGAGCAGAGCCCCAGCCCCGAGCAGCCCCGGCGCGGGGCCGGGCTCACCTCGTCGCACAGGTGGTCGCAGCGGTCGATGAGCTGAGCCCGCAGCGGGTGCGGGGCGTCCCCGGGGGTCTCGGGGTGCCGCTGGGGTCCCAGCAGGAAGAGGACGAGGCGGTGGAGCAGGGCGGGCGAGCGGAGCTGCCGCACCGTCGCCGTCAGCACGGCCGTGGCGCCCAGCACGGCCGGCTCCGACCTGCCGGGGCGGGCACGGGGCGGTTGTCCAGGGAAAAAGGGGAAGGGGCCCCGATCCTGGCTCCAAAGGGGGGGGTCCTGAGGGGCGGGGCAGCCCAGCTTGGGGGGTCACTCACATCTGCAGGAGCTGCGGCTGCAGGATTCCCTGGAAGAACTTCTCCTCCACGGCCTCGGTGATGGCATCGGCCACGAGCTGAGGGAGGGGTTGAGAGTGGGGAGCCCCACAGGACAAGGGGACACGGTCTCAGTTGTGCGCAGGGAGGTTTGGGTTGGATTGGGAAGGGTTTCTTCCCAGAAAAGGGGATTGGATGTTGGGATGGGGCTGCCCAAGGAAGCGGTGGAGCGACCGCCGGAGGTGGTGACGCGACACTCAGCGCTCGGGGCAGGTGGCAAACTGGGGATTGGGCACAAATTAACTCCCACGCTAATTAACCCCGTGATCCTCACCGGGTGGGCGCCCGTCACCAGCTCATCCAGGAAATCCAGCCAGCCCAGGAACTCAACCAGGCTCTCCTTCCCCGGGAATCCCCCGTCACCGTCCCCGTCCCCCGGCGACCTGCACGGGACGGAGAACGCGGGGCCGTGACGCCGCCCGGGCGGTGACACCCACCTGGGACCCCCCGACCCCGCGCCCCCTCACCTCCAGCTGGCCCTGTCCATGGCCAGGACGTCGGCGGGGTCGGTGCCGGCGGGCACGGCGCCGTAGAGGTCGCGGAGGTGCCCGGCCAGCAGCTGGCACAGGGCACCGCCGCGCACCAGGCAGGCGGCAGCCGCCTCCTGGGACAGCCCCGCCAGCAGCAGCAGGTTCTCCCGAGCCTTCAGCGCCACCCGGCTCTTCTGCGAGGAAGAGGAGGAAGGGCAGAGGGGTCGGCACACGCCTGGCGGTGCCCCGCCGCCCCTCCGGCGCCGCCGCTGCGCCCGCACCTTGCTCCTGCACAGCCCCAGCAGGCAGGCGACCAGGCTGCCGTCCCTGCGGGGCGGGGAGGGCTCGGCCGGAGCGGGGCTGGCAGCGCTGCCCGGGGCAGGATCCAAAGCCTCTTCCCTGGCGCTGCCCGGCGCTCTCCTCCCGTTCAGGACGCTCTTTCCCTGGAGAGGAAGAGGAGCAGCAAAGCATCGTGGCCGCCACCTTCCTCCTCCTCCTCCTCCTCCTCGACACGAGGAGCTTTGCGGCGAGGGAGGAGGCTGCAAAACGGGTCAAAAAAAAAAAAAATAAAAAATCCCAATTACAGGAGCCCAAACCCCACGCTGTCCCACCTCCAGGATATAGGGCAGCAGGCCGGGATCCTGCTGGATTTTGGAGCAGAGCACAGCGGCGAGCTGCACCTCCTCCTTCTCCGTGCCGGAGCCCAGGCGGTCCCCGCTGAGCTGGAGCAGCTTCTGGGGAGGCAGGGATGGGGATGTGGGGGTGCTTTAAGTTTTGGCTTTTGTGCATTTTGGGTTCTGCGCTGCCCAGGGGTGCAGCTCTGAGCTCACACTCAGGGTCACTCAGCTCTCTGCACACAGCAGGGACACAAAGCAAATCCTGTTCCTGCCAAGGACAACTGTGACGAGTTTTCAGGCCCAAAACCCCAAAAACAACGGTGGGCTGGGCTGGAGGGGGGAACAAGAAGGATGGGACTTCATAACCTGGAGCTGGAATTGGACAATTAAACCCCAATGTGCAAATGGACCAAAAGTTATCAAAGTGTGAGACCTCGTGACCAAGGGTCCATTTGGGGTCCATTTTTTATGACCATTTTGTGACCATTCTGTTGACTACTTTGGGATCCATTTTGGGTCTATTTTGCATCCATTCTGTGACCATTTGGGGGTCCATTTTTGTGTCCATTTTCTGTCCACTTTGTGACCATTCCGTGTCCATTCTGCGCCCATTTTCTGCCCATTTCCTCCCCATTCTGTGACCATTTTGGCTCCACCTTGCCCTGACCAGGCTCCCGTCCCACCCTTAAAAACCTTCAATATCCCATAAATACCTATATACATTAACAAACATCTAAACATTAACAAACACTTCATCCTCTTAGCTCCCTCCCGTCTGTTCCAGCTCATCCTCCCCAAAACCACGGACTCCTGGTGACCCAGGCAAAGTAAAAACCCTTACAAACCCCCGGGGCCAGGCGGGACCTCACCTGCACGGGCCGGTGGACGTTGAGGTAGTGCAGCAGCGGGTGCTGCAGCCGCCCCAGAGCGCGGCTGAAGAAGAGCAGCACCTGCTGCCTCATCCCGGGGGGATACTGGGAAAACCACCGGAGACACATCCCATCATTTCCCGGGAATCGCCCCGAGTCGCCCCAAAATTATCCCGAAAAAACCCCACCCCTTTAGTAACGAGGGTTTAACTCAGGTCGTCTCAAAAGTGAGAATTAAAATCTGAGGGGTTGTTTGTCGTTTCTCAGCGTTTAGGGTGTTAAAAGTCCAGCACGCCGAAACTTCAAATCCTCATGGGTGTGACTGAACCAATTATATTTAAATAAAATTTTATTTCTAGGGGTTTCGTTGCTCTTATTTAAAAAAGCTGCTGTAATTGTTATATATTTGGGCAGTATTTACTTTTTTCCCACACCTGGCACCTCATCCTGCAAAAGCCAAGTGCCAGATGTTTAAACAAAAAAAAAAACCCAAACTGGGTGACATTAGGTTTAAAAATATTAGTTGATTTTTAAATTAAATTATATTTTTAAATTAAATTAAATTTTAAAATTAAATTATATTTTTAAATTTAATTATATTTTAAAATTAAGATTAAAAAAAAAAAACAAAAAACACCTTCCCATGCAAGCAGGGATGCGCTGGAGTGCAAGATCCCAGAAAGGATCCCAGTGGGGAATTTGAGTAATCCAAGACCCTCCCAAAAAAAGCCAAGTTTTCCCTCAAAAAAAGCCAAATTTCCCCTCTAAAAAAAGCCGATTTTCTCCCAAATAAAAGCAAATTTTCCAAAACAAAAACCCCAATCCACCCCAAGTTCTGCGACCTGACAAACTCCGGTTCCCAGTAAAAACGCTCCAGAATGAAAACGACGGAGGGGCACCACGTGAAGCAGCCGGGAGCGGCTGCGGCCTCGGCCCCTCCGGAGGGATTTTCCCGATTCCCTGGCTCACCTCCGCCTTCCCCAGCGTTCCCAGCGTTTCCAGCAGCTTGTGCTGCAGCAGGAACTCGAGGCACGGCCCCGTCTCCCCCGCCGGGCGCTGCTGCTCCTCGTGCACCAGGATGTCCAACATCTGCCGCAGGCGCCACGGAATGTCCGTCTGCCGCGCCGGGATGCTCTCGTCTGGAGACCGGGAATCGGGGATTCGGGGGTTTGGGGATCAAGGGATTTGGGGATTCGGGGGTTTGGGGTTCAGGGATTCGGGGATTGGGGATCAAGGGATCCGGGGATTCAAGGATTCGGGGATCCAGAGGTTCAGGGGTTCATGGATTTGGGGATTTGGAGATTTGGGGCTTCAGGATCTGGATTCGGGGATCCATGGGTTCAGGGATATTGGGATTTGGGGAGTCAGGGATTCAGAGGTTCAGGGGTCCTTGGATTTGGGGATTTGGGGCTTCAGGATCTGGATTCAGGGATCCACCGGTTCAGGGATATTGGGATCTGGGGAGTCAGGGATCCAGGGACCCGAGGATCCAGAGATTCAGGGATTCATGGATTCGGAGATTCGGGGCTTTGGGGATCCAGGCTTTCAGGGATTCAGGGAACCACAGATTCGGGGATCCTGGGAGTCAGGGATATTGGGATTTGCGGAGTCAGAGATCCAGGGGTTCAGGGATGTGGGGATCCAGGGATTCAGGGATATCGGGATTTGGGAATTCAGGGATCTGGGGATTCAAGTATCCAGGAATCCACTAATCCACGGATTCGGGGGTTCAAGAACGGGGGTGTGCGGCGGGTCGCCCCCCGGGCCCGGCAGGAGAAGGGGTGCCCGGGTGCGGTGCCAGCCCCGGGTGGGGCTCTGCCGGGGCTTTTCCCGGCTCCGTGCCATCCGCACGCCGCGCTCCTCCGCAGCGGGGACGACGCTAGATGGCAATGTGAGGATGGAGCCACCGCTTCCGCCCCGGCCTAGGGCTCTGCCGGACATCCCGCTTCCCCCGCCGGGCACCGGAGACCCCTGCCCGGGCACCGCCCGCACCGCCGTCCCGCCGGGAATCGTGCCCGGAGCTCTCCCGGCGCTGTTTCCCCCAAAGGAACGCGCCCCAGCCCGTCCCGCGTCCCCGCCCGGCCAAACCCGCCCCGATCCCACCGCGGTGCCGGGGGGTCGCGGCTGGGCAGGGCACAGGAGCCCCGGCGGCTCCATCCTGCCGGGGTTCGGCGAGGGGTGGCCCCTGGCCTGTCCCCTACGTGCCAGGGCGGGCGCAGGGCGCGGGGTCCCGTCCCAGGGCGCGGGGATTTGTCCCGGGACATGGGGTCCCGTCCCAGGGCGCGGGGATTTGTCCCGGGACACGGGGTCCCGTCCCAGGGCGCGGGGATTTGTCCCGGGACACGGGCTCCCGTCCCCAAACCCTGTCCCAGGGCACAGCTCTCCTTCCCAGGCTGGGCACCCTGATTTAGGAGCCTCCCCCAAGACACGCGCTCCCCTCCCAGGATATGGGATCGTGTCCCGGGGAATGGGGTCCCCTCCTAGAGCCCCGCAACCCCCCCTCCTTGGGCGCAGGGAGCTTATTCCCATTTTTAGGACGCCCTATTTTAGGATACAAGGACCTCTCTTAGGACACGAGGACTCCGTTCCCACACCGCAAGGGTTTCATTCCCACGCTGCAGAGACCCCATTCCGGGGGAAAATAAAGACCCCATCCCGGGGGAAAATAAAGACCCCATCCCGGGGGAAAAAAAAAAAAAAAAAAAAATCCTGGGAAACGGGGATCCCATACCGGGAAAAGAACTACCTCAAGCCCGGGGCTCCCCACTCACCTGTGGCCTCCAGGTAGTAGCCGGTGATGCCCCTCCAGTGCTCGGTGAAGGCTTCCAGCAGGTCCACGCTGGGCTCCCGCTGCTCACACCGGGATCGGGATCGTGGGGGGCTCCCGGAATCCCCCCGCTCCCGGCCCCGGTCCCGGCGCCGTTCCTCCCGTGTTCCCCCCCGGCCCCGGCCCCGCTCACCGTCTCCACCGCCTGCTGCAGCAGCGCTCCCAGCCGGCTGAGCATGGCTGCGACCCCCGGGAGCGGCCCCGGTCCCGACCCCGCCGCCGGTTCCACCGCCCCCGGTGCCGCCCCGAGCCGCCGGCGCCGCCCCGCTCCGGCTCCCGGCGGGATCGGGGCGGGATCGGGGCGGGATCCGGAGAAGGGGGAGGACGGAGGGGTTGGGAGGGTGCCTCAGCCCTAAAATCGCTCCGTGCGAGCGGCTCGGGATGGGGAGGGAGCCAGGGCTGGGATGGGAACCAATCCCAAGCACACCGGGGGGGACCCCACGGGATTCTTTTCCAGGGATGGGGACTGATTATGGGGATGAACCCCATAATCTCCTTCTCTGGGATGAGGATGGACCCCACAAACTCCTTCCCTGGGATCGGGATTGGCCCCACAACCTCCTTGCACCGGGATGGCGATGGACCCCATAATCTCTTTCTCTGGGACGGGGATGGACCCTACAAACTCCTTTCATCAGTATTGGGGTTGACCCCACAAACTCCTTTTATAGGGACAGGGATGGACCCCACAAACTCCTTACTGGGGTCGGGATTGACCCCACAACCTCCTTGCACTGGGATGGAGCCCACACTGACCGGGACAAGGACAAGGACAAGGACAAGGACAAGGAAAAGGCCACCCAAGGACAAGGACAAGGCCACCCCCCTTCCCAGCTCACCCTTTCCCACAGCACAACTCAACCCAAGTTTTACGACAATATTTTTTTTTTTCTTTATTCTTTAAAAAAAAAAATATATAATAACATTTCTCCAATTAAAACCAAGCCCTGACAAGCACAGCTGTTGGAAAACCACCCAGGGCCCAGCCCGGGTCCTGCTGATTCCAGGGAATGGACAATCGGGTGCCTCCCAAATCTGTGTCCCCCAAAACTGCTGCGTTTATCCACACCCATCCCTGAAAATCCTGGGAGGGGAATTGGGGCCCTGCTGATGGACCAGGCCCGCACTGGGGACAGAGCCAGCGGCTCCTGAAGTCAGGCCTGGGAGTTCTGAACCCCCAAAACGAGGAGCTGGGATGGGGACGCAGAGGGGAGAGGCGGGAGACGCGCGGGTGGAGAGCCGATATGTGCGTATCGATACATCTGAATACAGAAAATAGATGTGCGTAGTGGTAATGATGATACTGAGGGAGAAAAGCGGAATTCCAGGCTGAATCCAGGCTGGTCCTGCACGATCCACGTGCAGCACGATGTTCTCTGGGATAACATCAGGTATTCTCCGGGATGTTCTCTGGAATGTTCTCTGTGTTGTTCTCTGGGAGAACATTGGACGTTCTCTGGAATGTTCTCTGGGATATTCTCTGGGATGTTCTCTGCGATGTTCTCTGGGTTATTCTCTGCAATGTTTTCTGGAATGCTCTCTGGGTTGTTCTCTGGGATATTTTCTGGAATGTTCTCTGGAATGTTCTCTGGGTTGTTCTCTGGGTTGTTCTCTGGAATGTTCTCTGGGACGTTCTCTGGAATGTTCTCTGCCATGTTCTCTGGGACGTTCTCTGGAAGATTCCCGCTCCGTGGTCACATCGCAGATTTCATCTCCCACTCCTGGACAAATTGAGGCGTGGGGTGTCAATCCCTCCTTCCCCTGTGCCGCGGGATCCTCCAAACCCTCCCCGCTCCCCGGGATCCCGGAGTCACCTTCGTCTTCCTCATCACATTTCCCTTGGCCGCCAGGAGCGGGGACGGGGGCGGCCTCAGGGCGCTCCTCGCCGACGCCGTTCGCTTCAGCAGCGGCCTGAGGAACGATCCCTGCGGGAAAAGCGGCGCCAGAAGCCTGAGTGCTGCGCTCCCGCCCTCGCCACCCCCGCGTTCCGCTCCTGCTCCCGCGTCCCGCACCTCGGAGCCGGCCGGGCCGGCGCTGGCGGCGATGTGACCCTTCAGCGACTTGCCGAGGGCCAGCAGGTTCATCTCGGAGCCGGCTTTCAGCCTGCCCTTCACGCGGCTCTCCAGCTGCCCCACCTTCTCCTCCAGCTTGGGAAAAGCTTTCTTCCCTGCAAGGACAGCGGGAGCGCTGCCGAACCCGGGCAAGCCTCAACCCCTGGGGCAGCGTCCGGCACCGGGCCGGAGCCCGTCCGTGCTCCTACCGATGAGGACGTCCAGCCCGTCCCGCGTCCCCTTCCTCTGGGGCAGCGTCAGGGTGTGCTGGGACAGGGAGAAATCCCCGCTCGGGAGGTTGGGGGTGTCCTTTGGGAGCTGCACGCTGGAGGGCCTGGCCCGGAGAGCCGCCGGTGGTGCTGGGGGCAAAGGGGAGAGGAGGGAAGGTGAGGAGGAAGAGAACAGAGGAAGGGCGAGGAGGAAAGGCAGGGGAAGGATGGTGGGGAGGAAATTCAGGGAAAAGATGTTCAGGAGAAAGAGCAGAGGAAGGAACCTGGGGAGGAAGGGAGGAGGAAGTATTTTGGGGTCCAAGGGAAGAGGAAGAACGATCTGGAGGAAGGGAACGGAGGAAAGGTCAGGGAGAAGAGAAGAGAAAGGATGATCAGGAAGAAAGGAAGAGGAGGAAGGGCAGGGGAAGGACACACAGATTCCAGCTCTCAGGGCACCCACACGGATCTGGGGACGCTGGAGCTCCCAGCCCCTCTCACCTGCCTGCGGGGGCCGGGCACTGCCCGGGGCGTGGCTGCTGGCACAGGTGGGCAGGGCGGACACGGCGCTCCTGGGCTGCCCTTGCACTGCCCGGTCCAGGCTCTGCTGCTGCCGAAGGAAACCCGGGAGAAGCCGGTGGGCATGAGGATGGTGAAACCCGCGGGCAAGGGGGCGGTGGGAGCGGATCCCCCCACCCTGAGGGCCCTGAGCAGAGGTTACCAGCTGCTGCAGCCGCTCCGCGTTGGAGTAGAGATGTTTGGGGGTCTCAGCTGGCGGGGGCTGCCCGAAGGGATCGTCCATGTAGGTGTTGGGGGTCGGGACACGGCGCAGCAGCAGCCCCCTGACGGCAGGAGGGGGTGGCGTTATTGCCGGCACCCCGCAGCGGGGCGGGAGGGCTGGGGGTGCCCAAGCTCCTTACCCAGCTGCAGGGCGACTGCTGGGCCTGGGGGGTCTCGGGGGGGGCCCAGCACCTTTCTTCGGCTCCGCTCCTCCCCTGGCCTGCAGGGTCTTCAGCCAGGCTTCCCTCTCCTGGTCCGAACGGGCCTGGTGTGGGGCAGGGCCTGGGCTCAGGGGGCTGGGTTCCCCCCAGGCTCAGGGGGTGCCCTCCAGGGCAGGGGTCTGGGCTCAGGGGGTGACTCTAGGGCCGAGTCTGAGCTCAGGGGGTGCCTCTAGGGCCGAGTCTGGGCTCAGAGGGTGCCTCTAGGGCCGAGTCTGAGCTCAGGGGGTGCCCTCGGGGCAAGGTCCAGGTTCAGGGGGTACCCTTGGGACAGGGGTTTGGGCTCAGGGGATTCCCCCCGGCGCAGGGGTCTGGGCTCAGTGGGTGCCCCACGTGGGCCGGGCCCTGGCTCAGGGGTACCCCCAGCCCTGTATCAGTGTGTGCCCCCCTGAGGAACCCCCAGCTACCCGCGGCCGTCTCTCACCTGCAGCAGGGCCAGCTCCCGGCCGTGCCGGGCCGTGCGGATCCGGAGGTTTTGTGGGGACCCGGCGGCCGCTCCCGGGGACACCTGGCAGCCGTTGGGGCGCAGGGAGCAGACGGGGCGCCGGGCGGCGCCGGGCTCCGGGAACATGCGCAGGGCTCCGTGCCGGACCGCGCACCGCAGGCGCTGCCAGCGCCCCAGCAGCCGCACCGCCAGGAGCCCTGCGGGCAGCCCGGTCAGCGGGCACGGCGGGCGGCACCGCCCTCACCGCCGCCCCTCGCACCCCTCACCTCCTTTGGCCTCCTCTCCGGGCCGCGGGCTGCGGGCGGGGCTCTGCCGGGAGCCCTTCTCCCCCTCCTCTTCCTCCTCGCCGAGCTGCGATGGGCAGCGCCCCGTCTCCGTGGGGTTTCAGCCCCCTGCACCCCCCCACCCTCTCCCCGGGGTAGATCTCCGCGGAAGGACGCCGGGGTGCGGGGTTGGGGGTTTTTCCTGAGCCGTTCCCGTCCCTGGCTTCCCCGGGGGATGAACTCACCCTGCCGAACCTCGAGGGAGGTGCCGCTGGCACCCCCAGGGCTGCCAGCCCGCTCGGGGCCTCGCTGCTCACCTCCTCGATCACCTGCCGGGGGGAACGGGCAGCGCTGCACCCCGGGCCACGGCTCCCCGTCTAAAACCCCGCGCAACGCCGAGGAGCGAACCGGGGACGCGCGGGATCGTCCCCATCCCCTCCGGGAGCACCGCAGCGGGGCCGCGCCCCCGTTTTTCCCCGCGCCCACCCCGCTCCTGCCCGGCTGCAACACCTCCAAACCTTCCTCCAGTCCTCAGCCTGCTGCCGGCTCTGGAAGCCGATGACCAGCGCCTCTCCTGTGGTCGCCGTCACCTTCAGGGCGTGGGGCATCTTCTGGCCTCGCCTGTCCTTGGAGGTGACGCGGCAGCCGCGCAGGTCCAGCTCCAGCACCGGCTGCAGGTCAGCGGCGCACCTGAAACACTGCGGGGGGCACGGAGGGGTCAGGGGATCACGGAGGGGTCAGGGGGGCACGGAGGGGTCAGGGGATCAAGGAGGGGTCAGGGGATCAAGGAGGGGTCAGGGGATCAAGGAGGGGTCGGGGGATCATGGAAGGGTCAGGGGATCAAGGAGGGGTCAGGGGATCAAGGAGGGGTCAGGGGATCACGGAGGGGTCAGGGGATCAAGGAGGGGTCAGGGGGATCACGGAAGGGTCAGGGGATCAAGGAGGGGTCAGGGGGATCACGGAGCCCCTCTCTCCCACCCTCCATCCCCTTTTCCACCCTCCTCCCCAGCCCCTCACCAGCAGCACGTGCTCCCGGACGATGAAGAGCTGCTTCGCCCACCGCCCGAGCCAGCGCTTCCTCCAGAGGAAGCCGCAGAGCTGCGCCTCGGGGCGCCCGGGGGGCTCGGCCTGGGCGGCCGCCGGCCAGCGCAGGTAATGGGCTCGGTCCGTCACGCCTTCCTCCTCCTCCTCCTCCTCCTCTTCCTCCTCCCCGTAGGACTCGTAGTGGCTGCTGTCGCTGTCGCCACCGCCTGGCAGCCGGGATGGGGTCAGGGCTGGCGGGGAGGGGGTGCCGGGGGTGCCGGGGAGGGGGCGCGGGGGTTCTCAGACCCTCACCGGTTCTGCCGGGAGCCGCGGGTTCGGCGTCTTCGTAGGAGTCATCGGCCGGGGGGCGCGGGGGAACGCCCCGCGCTTTGTTCTGGGGGTGCAAGGGGTGCTCCAAAGGTGCTGCCACCCCGGGGGGAACCTCGCAGGGTCCCCAGATCACTGCCGGCAGCGGGCGGGCCCCAAAAAACCTCCCAGTCTGGATGGACCCAGCCCTGGGAGCGAGATCGGCCTCCGGTGCCATCCATGGCGTGCCTGGACCCTTCTCCCACCCCCACGGACCCCTCTCTCCCACCCCCGGACCCCTCTCCCACCCCCGGACCCCTCTCCCACCCCTGGACCCTTCTCCCACCCCTGGACCCCTCTCCCACCCCTGGACCCTTCTCCCACCCCCACGGACCCCTCTCTCCCACCCCTGGACCCCTCTCTCCCACCCCCACGGACCCCTCTCTCCCACCCCCGGACCCCTCTCCCACCCCCTGGGACCCTCCCTCTCCCACCCCCATACCCCTCTCTCCCACCCCCAGACCCCTCTCCCACCCCCTGGGACCCTCTCCCACCCCCGGACCCCTGGCTGCCCCCTCTCACCCCTCGCTGCAGGCTCAGGGCGCTGCCCGGGCGGCTCTCTCCGGCTCTGCCTCCCGCTGCATCCTCCCTCCCGGATCCTGCGGGGAAAAGCAGCTCCGTGCCAGGGTGCCGAGGGGTCGGGGACCCCCCCAAAACCCACAGGAGGAGGAGATGAGGGGCGGATGGGAGCGTTGGGCTCACCCGGGCTGCTCCGGCCTTGCGGGGTGCCCGGGGAGGGCGAGAGGCAGCGCATGATCATGTACTCTGCATCCTCTGCTGCGGGGCGGGCGGAGAGCCGAAAAAAAAATCTTTAAGGATTATTTTTCACGCCGTGGTCAAGGGGCACCAGCCGGGGGCTGCCCCCCGCCCCCGGAGCCGCACTCACACGGGCTCTGCAGCCGGGACAGCAGGTCGGACACGGATCTTTTCTTGGCCCGAGCCGCCGTGCTGAGGCTTTCGCGGTCCAGGAGGAGCAGGAAGGAGCGCAGGTCCGACAGCAGCTTGTCCAGGTCTGCGGGGACAGGGACGTGCCACCGCAGGCTCCGGAGGGCGGGGCGGGCTGGGGTGACAATCCCTGGGCAGGGCAGGGGTGTCCCTGGTGCCATGGGAGTGTCCACAGTACCACTGGGAATGTCCCCATGCCATGGGATGTCCCCGGTGCCACTGGGAATGTCCCCAATGCCATGGGGTGTCCCCAGTGCCACTGGGAATGTCCCCAATGCCATGGAGTGTCCCCAGTACCACTGGGAATGTCCCCATGCCATGGAGTGTCCCCAGTGCCATGGGATGTCCCCAATGCCGTGGAGTGTCCCCAATGCCATGGAGTGTCCCCAATGCCATGGAGTGTCCCCAGTGCCATGGAGTGTCCCCCAATGCCATGGAGTGTCCCCAGTGCCATGGGATGTCCCCAGTGCCACTGGGAGTGTCCCCAATGCCATGGAGTGTCCCCAATGCCATGGAGTGTCCCCAGTGCCATGGGCAGCCCGTGCCTGGTCCCTCCAGCCCTGCCCTGCTCCCGCTCCTGCCCCGGCCGGGCACAATCCTGACACTGAGGGGCCCGGGGGGGACGGGGGAGGATGAGGAGGGCGCCCTGCGGGGATGAAGGCTCCTCTGTGCATGCTCACAGAGCCGGTCTGTTCCCAGGGGCTGCGCTGCTGCTGCTGCTGCTCCTCCACGTGCAGGAGGATGAGGAGGAGGAAGAGGAGCCCTGGCAGCCTGGCGCAGCTGATGAAGGCTGAAACGCTGAGCATTCACCCAGCGCCCCGGTCCCGGGGCAGGGACAGCGCTCGGGGCTCCGCCGCCGCTCCGGGAAGGACGGACGGGGACAAGGAGCGGCGACAGGGGCACAGCCGGGACAGCCCCGGGCACGGCGAGAGCGTCCCTCCGTCAGAGCAGGACCAGGAACACCCTCGGGCCGTCCCCTGTCCCCTCTCCCGCCCTGGGCACCTCCAGCTGTCCCCCAGGAGCGGGCAGATGTCCCTCAGCCCCCCGGGGTCGCTGCCCGGCTCCTTCCTGCCCGCGCCTCTGGAGTCGCTTTGCCCGGCCCCGCTCCGGGCTCTGCTCGCTGCTCCCAGCTGGGATCGAACATTCCAGAGCCGCTGCGGGGACCCAGCACCCCCTGGCACGCCCCCCAGAGCACCCCGATCCCTCCCGGAGTGCCCCTGCCACCTCCCCTCTGGGAAGGGACAGGACCCGGCGAAGCCACCACCAGCTCCACCTGCAGACCCCAGGTGACCCCGGACCCCTCCACATCCCTGAATCCCAGATTTCTCCGGGTCGACAAGGATGCCCTGAACCCCAAAAAGAAGCTGGGTGAGGCGAGGGGAAGGAGCCCCCCCAGCGCCAGTGACGCCCCCTCCCCCGGAGGTGCTGGCACGGGGGGACCCCGGACGGGGAGCACACACCCTGCCCGGGGGGACAGGAAACATCTGGCAGCGCGCTCCGCCTGAGCAACGCCGGAGCTGGGCCCAAACATCTGGATTTCCCTGGAAACCGGGGAAGGGAAGGGGGGGAAAGAGCTCCCTGCGGGAAAAGCAGCGGGGAGGCCGGGGCAGGGACTGGCTGAAGGGACCTGCGGGGCGGTGTGGGGCACACGGGGACCGTCCCCGCTCCGGCCAGCGGGCCTGGCTCTTCCCCTCCCTCCCTCCCTCTCTCCTCTCCTCCGCCCAGGCCGAATTCCTGGGCAATGACATCTCCGTCCACTCACCCTTTTGCCCTGGCTGCAGCCCCCCCCGCTCCCCGCGCTCCCCCCGGGCGCGGTGCCCCTCGGAGGGGCAGCGATCCGTGCCCGCAGCCGGCGGCTGCCCTCCGGCCTGGCCCGCTGCCCGCTGCCCGCCGCCGTGCCAAGGGAAAGCGGCCGGGATGGAAAACATCTGCCTCGCTCTCCGGGGGCGGGTGGAAAACGCCCCCCAAACGCACAGGGGGCAAAGCTCCCCGCTCCTGTCCCGTGTGCCGGCACGGCGGCATCCTCATCCTCATCCTCATCCTCACCCTCACCCTCATCTTCGGCGGAGGAGGAGGAGGAGGAGGATGAGGAGGAAGGGCGGGGCGGCCCCAGGGGTGCCATGGGAACGCGCGATGCCCCCGGGCGATGCCCATCCGCCTCCGCCCCGAGTCCCCGCGGGGTTCTGCCCGCGCCCTGAGCGCTCCGAGGGCCGCGGGGCGGGGAGGGGACCCCGGGGACCCCGGCGGTGGCTCTGGCGCGGCGCGGGGTGACTCAGAGGAGGCTGCGGGGCCGCAGCGTGACTCGTCATGTGCGGAGGCTCCGGGCCACGGCTGCGGGGTGGGGACGCTCCCCCCCGCCCCCCCCCCCGCCCCGAGGCTGGTGCACCCCCGAATCCACCCCTGGAAGAGGCGCTGAGCCCCCCCAAACCCTGCCGTAGCACCCCAATGAGTGTGAGGGGGACACCCCGTCCCTCCTCGTCCCCTCACGCTCATCCCTTCCCCTCCAGCTCCCTTTCCACCCTCTCCTCTCTTCCCGAGCCCCCTTTTCCCCCAGGCGCTGAACGCTCTTTCCTCCCCCCTCCTTTTTTTTAAAGTTTGTGTCCCCCCTCCCCAAATCACAGCCCCGTGGAGCCCCCGTACCTCGCTGCCGGGACATGGTGCGGGAGCGCTCACATCGCGCCGGGAGCGGGACCGGGAGCGGGAGCGGGATCAGGGATGGGATCGGGATGGGATCGGGATCGGGATCGGGATCGGGATGGGAGCGGGATCGGGATCGGGATCGGGATGGGATCGGGATCGGGATGAGATCGGGATGGGAGCGGGATCGGGATCGGGATCGGGATCGGGATGGGAGCGGGATCGGGATCGGGATCGGGATGGGATCGGGATCGGGATCGGGATCGGGATCGGGATCGGGATCAGGGATGGGATTGGGATCAAGGTCGGGATGGGACTGGGATCGAGATTGGGATCGGGATCAGGATCAGGATGGGATCGGGATCAGGGATCAGGGTCGGGATCAGGATTGGGATCGAGATCGGGGATGGGACCGGGACCGGGACGGGAATCGTGGCAGCGCTGTCCCGGCCCGGCCCGGCCCGGCTCGGCTCGCACACGCCCTGCGGGCCCCCAGCGCAGCCCGGCCGGGGCGGGAGGAAGGCGGGGAAGGCTCCGCATCCTCCTCGGAGCAGCACCGCCATCTGCAGGGACCCGGGCTCGGGGACGGGGCCCGCGGGGAGGCTCGGAAGAGGCGAGAGGAGGAGGGGGGAAGCAAAGCTGCGGAGCCGAGCTGGATAAAGCCATTTCACCTTTAATTGTAAGCAAAAAAATCACTCTCACGCGGATTCTCCGACACCAGCAAATAAAATAAAACTCTAACAAAAAAACCAAAACAAAACAAAAAAAACAAAAGAGAAAGTGAATCACTGCAGTCCAGTCCGAAAACAAACCCATATTTATAGATATATTTATAGATATGTCGTTTGTAGCAGTGAAAGGCAAGTATGGGCCAGTGAATTCCCGATAAATTACATTCTTTACATCCCAACGAGCGGCTGGAAAGTGGCTGGGAACGAAAAAAAAAAAAAAATAAAGAACCAAAACGGGGAGCGTGGAGGGGTGCGGGGAGAGAGACAGAGGGGTCCTGCCCGAAATGTGTGGAGGGGAGGGGACGGGGACAGCGCCCGGCCCCCGTGAGTGCCCATCGAGCCGTGCCCCGCTCCAGTCCATCCCTGAACCCCCAAACCACCGCCCCTGCGCCCCCCCAGCTGCCCCAGGGACCCCCCGCTCCCTGCCCAGCCCGGGGGGGGTTGGCAGTGTCCTTGGGGGTCCTCGCCGCAGCACCTGGCACGGGGTGGGGGGCACAAACCTGGGGGGGCAGGGGGGGGTTAAGGTGGGATTTGGGCCTGGCTTTGTGGTGGGAACATCGATCTGGCAGTGTCGGCCCCCCCAAAGCTCAGCGTGGGGGACTGGGGCACCTTTGGGGGGCTCCCCGGGGTGGGGCGGGGCTGGGGGCAGCAAAACCCCCCCAGAGCCCCCCCAGCGGAACCAGGCACGTTCCCGAGGGGGGACAAAGGGGGGGCACAAAGCCCAGAGACCCCCCCCCAAAACCTCCTGTGGCGGCTGAACCGTGCCTGCAGCGGGGCAGGGACACCCCCAGCGCCGTCACCCCGCGGCCAGGCCGGCTGGGACCCCCCAGCCCCATTCCCTGCAGGATTGGGGGGCAGATCTGGGGGGCGCGGGGAGAGGGGCTGGGGTGGGGGGTGGTGGGGGCACCCCAATAAAAACCGGCTGGGAGCCCAAAAGCGGTGACGCGGCGCGGCAGGGGCGGGCTGGGCTCAGAAGAGGAAGGCTTTCTTCTTCAGCTCGTTGCGCTTCCACAGCGCCAGCTTGCCGAACTCCTCCGGGGACATCTCGAACACCTTCAGGAAATCCTCCGGGGACAGGTGTCGCTGCAAAGGGGAGGGGACAGAGGTGACAGAGCTCACCGAGCCCACCCGGAACCGCCCCCGAGCCTGGCGCAGCCCCCACCTCCAGCCTGGTCCTGTCCACGCCGGGCGGGAGCTTCACTCGGCCTCGGTTCGTCACCATCAGCATCTCGTAGGGGTAGATCTGCGAAAAAACGGGGGGGCGAGGGGCTGTGAGACCCTCCGAGACCCCTCTTGGCCCCTCCCGAGCCCCCCAAGCCCCCCCAAAGCCCCCCCAAAGCCCCGCTCACCTTCTGCTCCAGCATGCTGGGCAGCGAGTTCCCTCTGTCCATGCGCCCGCGCTGGCCGTTCTGGGGGGGCAAAGCCCGAGGTCAGCCCGGCCCCCCAAAAACACCCCCAAAACACTGATTTACCCCCCCCGAGGGGGTGAGGGGCTCCGGCCTGGGGGTGTCACACCCTCCCAGGGGCGTCCCCCGTACGTCACCCTCTCGCCGGGGCTCGGTGTCCGCGGCCAGGTGAGCTCTTACCTGCAGGGCTGGACAAGGAGAGGAGCGGGGCTCAGCCCGGGGGACCCCGCGGTGCCCCCCACATTCCTGCTACTCCCTGAGGGCAGCCCCACATCTCCCAGGACGCCCCGGGGACACCCGCACGTCTCCGGGGCATCCCCGCCTCTCTCCAGGGCGCTCCAGAACACTCCCACATCTCCCAGGATGCTCCCACATTCCCCAAATACTCCCACGTCCCTGCAGGGCATTCCAGCATCCCCGGGACACCCCCACACCCCTGGGACACCCCCACATTTTCCAAGGACAACCCCCACATCCTTCCAGGACATTCCAGCATCCCCAGCACGCTCCCACATCCCCCGGGAAACTCTCACATCCCCTGGGACACCCCCACGCTTTGCAGGACATTGCCATGTTTTCCAGGACATCCCCAGCACTCCCAGGACACCCCCAACACTCCCAGGACACCCCCACATTCCCGGGATCACCCCCACATTCCCGGGATCACCCCCACATCCCGGGATCACCCCCATTCCATGCCCTGATCCATACCAGGACTGCCTTTCTCGCTCCCTGCCGAGCCGAACTCTGCCGACTGCAGCTGCGGAAGGACAGGGACAGGGACAGGGACAGGGACAGGGACAGCGTCAGAGGGGTCACCCCAAACCCCGGGCGGGGCGGGGGTGACCCCGGCAGTGCGGGAGGACAGCTGACAGCCACCTACCCGGGTGAGGGTGCTCCGGCCGGAGGCGGGGAGGGAGGAGCTCTTGGAGCTCGTGTGGAGGGCTGCGGGAGAGGCAGAGACCGTCAGGGACATTTAGGGACCTTTGGGGACATTTAGGGACCTTTGGGGACATTTAGAGACCTTTGGGGACATTTAGGGACAGGCAGGGGTGGGCAGGGATGGACAGGGACCTTCAGGGACTTTTAGGGACATTTAGGGACAGGCAGGGGTGCAGGCAGGGAGGTGGGAGGTGCAGGCAGGAATGCACGAGGTTCAGATGGGATTTGGGAGGTGTGGGCAGGATTTGGGAGGTTCAGGCAGGATTTGGGAGGTTCAGGTGGGATTTGGGAGGTTCAGGCAGGATTTGGGATGTGCAGGCAGGATTTGGGAGGTTCAGGCAGGATTTGGGATGTGCAGGCAGGATTTGGGAAGTGCAGGCAGGATTTGGGAGGTGCAGGCAGGATTTTGGAGGTGTGGGCAGGATTTGGGAGGTGCAGACAGGAGTTGGGAGGTGCAGGCAGGATTTGGGAGGTACAGGTGGGATTTGGGAGGTTCAGGCAGGATTTGGGAGGTTCAGGCAGGATTTGGGAGGTTCAGGCAGGATTTGGGAGGTTCAGGTGGGATTTGGGAGGTTCAGGCAGGATTTGGGATGTGCAGGCAGGATTTAGGAGGTGTGGGCAGGATTTGGGATGTGCAGGTGGGATTTGGGAGGTGCAGGCAGGATTTGGGAGGTTCAGGCAGGATTTGGGAGGTTCAGGCAGGATTTGGGAGGTTCAGGCAGGATTTGGGGAGGTGCAGGAGGGATTTGGGAGTTGCAGGCGGGATTTGGGAGGTTCAGGCAGGATTTGGGATGTGCAGGCAGGATTTGGGAGTTGCAGGCAGGAGTTGGGAGGTTCAGGCAGGATTTGGGAGGTTCAGACAGGATTTGGGAGGTGCAGGCAGGATTTGGAAGGGGCAGGCAGGATTTGGGGAGGTGCAGGAGGGATTTGGGAGTTGCAGGCGGGATTTGGGAGGTTCAGGCAGGATTTGGGATGTGCAGGCAGGATTTGGGAGTTGCAGGCAGGAGTTGGGAGGTTCAGGCAGGATTTGGGAGGTTCAGACAGGATTTGGGAGGTGCAGGCAGGATTTGGGAGGTGCAGGCAGGATCTGGGGATAGAGGGGGGTGCAGAGATGCGGATGCTCAGACGGGTTCCAGGAGAACAATCCCACTCACACGTGTGGAAAGGCGTCCGGTCCGGCAGCGAGCGAGTTTTCCTCCGGATGGGGAGAGACTTCTCCATCTCCTCCTTGAGGATCATCTTCCCGAGGTTGGAGGTGACCTGGGGACGAAGGGACACGGGTCGGGATCGGTGCCAGCGCGTCCCCAGCCCCTCACGAGCCGCCGGCCCGGCCCTGACCTTGCTCAGCTCCTGCCGCTGGAGCTCCCGCAGGTTCTTCATCTCCTCCGTCAGATCCTCATCCTCCTCCTCGCCTCTCTTGGACGCCATCCGCCTCCTCCACTCCGTCTCTGCGGGGAGAGCGAGGGATGCTCCGGCCGTTCCCAGCCCTCCCTGGGGTCTCCGGGAGGGAAACCCGGGAGGGAAACCCGCCCCCGTGCCCACCTACCCACGACGGCCAGGGACGGCGGGCACGGCCAGTAGTCGGTCTCGATCTTGGCGGGCTGGTTGGGATCCGGGGGCTGCGCCGCCGGGAATTTGGAGGACTCGATGATCAGGTCCTCAATGAGATGCTTGCCGTGGTGGGCGCTGGAGTGGTGGTCTGGGGGCGCGGGGAGGGTCAGGGGGCGTCCCGGGATGCTCCGTCCCGCGGGATGGAGCCCCCCGCGCTCACCTTTCTGCCGGTAGATCGGGGGCTTCTTGTAAATGTTGAGCTCCGTCGTGTCGGTCTCTGGGGGAGAGGAACGGGGTTGGGAACGGGAGGGGGAGATCGTGGGAGTGGGAGTGGGAGTGGGAATGGGAGTGGGAATGGGAGTGGGAATGGGAGTGGGAATGGGAATGGAAGTGGGAATGGGAATGGGAGTGGGGAATGGGAGTGGGAATGGGAGTGGGAATGGGAGTGGGAGTGGGAATGGGAATGGGAGTGGGAGTGGGAGTGGGAGTGGGAATGGGAGTGGGAGTGGGAGTGGGAGTGGGATGGGAGTGGGAATGGGAGTGGGAGTGGGAGTGGGAATGGGAATGGGAGTGGGAGTGGGAGTGGGAGTGGGAATGGGAGTGGGAGTGGGAGTGGGAGTGGGATTGGGAGTGGGAGTGGGAGTAGGAGTGGGAATGGGAGTGGGAATGGGAGTGGGAGTGGGAATGGGAGTGGGAATGGAAGTTCATAAGAATGGGAATGGGAATGGGCATGCCAGTTCATAAGAATGTGATCTCATGGGAATGGGAACTCAAAGGAATGGGAGCTCAAGGGTTGGGAATGGGAGCCCACGGCATTGGGAATGGGAGCCCAGGGGATGGGGAATGGGAGCTCACGGCATTGGGAATGGGAGCCCAGGGGATGGGGAATGGGAGCCCATGGCATTGGGAATGGGAGCCCATGGCATTGGGAATGGGAGCCCAGGGGATGGGGAATGGGAGCCCAGGGGAAGGGGAATGGGCTCCGGGACACTCCGGGACACTCCGGATGGGCCGGGGGCTGCCCCGGGTCCCGCTCCGGGGCCGTTACCGGGTCGGTGGAAGTGCTGGACGCTGCTGCGGGTCGGGGCCGTGCCCTGGCGCGAGGGGGGCAGCGGGGTGCTGCTGGGGGGCCGGCTCTCCAGCCACTCCCGGATAACCTGCGGGAAAACGGGATCGGGGATCAGCCAGACCCCTCCCCAATTCGGCATCACCCCCCTCCTCCTCCCACAGCCCCCCAGCGCCGGTACTCACCTCCGGAGACGGAGGAGGAGACATGGATTTGGGAGACAGGGAGCGCTGCAAGAAGGCAAGAATTTAATTCATTTAAATATTTCTTAAAATGAATTTTAACAGTTTTAATTACCTGCATGATCTGTTACGAGTTACGGTGAATTTTAAGGAATTTCAGGTATATTTTTTTTTTTTAGGCTGGAATTTTAATCCAGCAGCGCCAGCTCTGCGATCCTTCTATCCTTTGGGATTGCCCCCCACCACAAAAAGAAAAAAGAAAACAAAAAAACCAAAACCAAAACCAGAACCAGAACCAAAAAACAACAACAAAAAATAAAACAAAAAATAAAAAAAAACCCAAAAAAACCCCCCACAAACAAACAAACAAAAAAAACCACCCCACAAAAACAGGGGAAAAAAAAAAAAAAAAACCAACACCAAAAAACACCCCAAAACCAGGGAATGTCCCCTCACCTCCCGGCTCCGGGGCAGCTCCACGTGCTCCATGAGCGAGTAGGTGAAATGGGGCTCGTAGATCATCAGGTCGGGGCGCTCGATGTCCAGGATCGCCTTGTCCTTGGGGATGGCGGCCAGGTCCTTGTACCCCAGCACCTCGTTGTCCATTTTGGCCTGGGGGGGAAAGGGAGGACGCCTCCGTTTGGGGTGCAGAAGGGGATTTTTGGGGTGCAGAAGGGGATTTTTTGGGGAGGGGGGCGCATCCCCGCCCCGTGGGTTTAGGGGGGCCGTGGGAAGATGGGGACGGTTTCTCACCACGATGCTGGAGGGAGATCCGGGAACGCTGGAGCCGCGGGAAGAGCAGACGCTCCCAGGGGAGGTCAGTGGCTGCTGGACGGAAAAGGGGAGATTTTAGCCCGGGAGGGGCTCAGGGGGGTGGTCGGGGCATGGCGGGAGGGGGGCAGGGGCCGCCCCTATGGATCCCGGATTCCTTGGGATGGGGATTCCCGGCGGGACAGCCGGGAGGTGGCAGCGGCCTGGGAGGGACACGCTGCCACCAGATGGTGCTGCCAGGCTGGGCTGGGGGGCGAGGAGCAGGAGGAGGAGGAGGAGGAAGGCAGGGCCCTGCTAACAGCAGCCCGTGACTGCCCCTGCCCTTGGCCACCAGCCCCGTGTGTCCCCTGTGTGCAGGGCACCCCATTGTCCCCCACCCTGCCAGGACCCCCAGCACCCTGCCAGGACCCCCAGCACCTCCAGCACCCTGCCAGGACCTCCAGCGCCTTCCCAGACCCCCAGCGCCTTCCCAGACCCCCAGCACTTTCCCTGAACCCCCAACACCCTGCCCAGACACCCACCACTCTCCTTGGACCCCCAGGATCCTGTCTGGACCCCAACACCCTGTTCTTTACTCCCAGGATTTTTCCGGACCCTCAGCACCCTTCCCTGGAC
Source organism: Hirundo rustica (assembly GCF_015227805.2). Lineage (NCBI taxonomy): Eukaryota > Metazoa > Chordata > Aves > Passeriformes > Hirundinidae > Hirundo > Hirundo rustica. The sequence continues at coordinate 3,890,613 of NC_053477.1, forward strand.
CTCCAGCGCCTTCTCTGGACCCACAGCCTCCTGTTCTCTATCCCAGAACCTTCCCTGGACCTCCAGCACCTTCTCTGGACCCACAGCGCCCTGTTCTCTATCCCAGAACCTTCCCTGGACCTCCAGCACCTTCTCTGGACCCACAGCACCCTGTTCTCTATCCCAGAACCTTCTCTGGACCTCCAGCACCTTGTTCAGTTCCTCAACACCATTCCTGGACTCCCAGCACACTATTCCAGGCTCCCAACACCCTCCCTGGACCCCCAAAAACCTTACCAGACCCCCAGCACCCCCCCGGACCCCCAGCCCCTTTCCCCAGCCCCCCCCTTTACCTTCTGCAGTCTTTCCATTCAGCTGTGGGCTGGCGGGGTTGTGTCACTCACAGGCTCCTGTGGGGACAGCAGGGTTTGGGCACCTCAGGGTGGGCACAGAGCACCCCCCGGGGCGGGGGTCCCATCTCCCACCGCCCCCCCGGCACCCCCCGCACCGGGCACTGAGGCTGGCCCGTCCCCGCCGCCCGTGCCGGCAGCAGGACAGGCCCGCCGGGAGATGCCGCTTGTCCCCAGGGAGGGGACGAGGCGTGGGGACACCGCGCTCACCGCTGCCTCTGCGGCTCCACATCCCCCTGGGCGCCGGCACCGCGCTGGGGCTCGGCTGTTCCCTCTGCAAGGAGAGGACGGAGGTGGCGGTGACCCGCAGGGCGACGAGAAGCCACCGCTCGTCCCCAGCGCCTGCCGGGTGTCCCCAGCGCCTGCCGGGTGTCCCCAGGCCGGCGGCTGCTGACGGAGCAGCGGCGGTGCCTCGCTTTTGTCCCGCGGCCTCCAGAAGGCTCCAGCGGCAGCGGGACGGGCTCGGCCCCCCCCCGGAGCCCCCGGAGCCCGGCCGCGCTCTGAACCCACAATGCCGCGCACAAAGGGGAAAATTCCCCATTCTCCTCCGAACTTCTCCTTTCGGGAGGGAGGGAGTCGGGGAAAAAGCTCGTGAGAGCCGGGCAGCAGCGCGGGGAGCTGGGCACGGGGGTGGCACCGCCTCTGGGGACACCGAGCCCGCTGTCCCCCGGCTGCCACCAGCGCGC